>NC_056747.1:1101616452-1101811452 GCF_019279795.1 Protopterus annectens
AAAAGGCTAAGGCAGTTCTCTAATTAAAACGAACCAACCTGAAAGGATCAATAAAAGGGAAAAAAATGCCTTCTATCTAAAACGGGCTATTTACATTTAAAGCCCAGATGGGGAAAAAAGGCCCACAGGAGGAAATGATAGGCAACAGCAGTTGAAACAAAGAAACAGCGGAAAACAAACAACTATCTTAAGTGGCTATCAAGCAGAAAACAGAGAAAGGAAACAAAATTTCTTCCAAGTAAGAAAAAAAATCTTAGCCAGTGCGAAGAGCACCCGATCTTGTTTAGCAGCAAATGAGATCTGGGGAACTCTCCTGGTGCATGAGTGGGATAGGGGTTAGCCACGAGCTAGTTAAAGACCTCGAATTTCTATACAACGCAAAGTCGGAACAGAGGATCAGTGCCAAACCCAATCTTAGTAAGAATGAAGGCGAGATAGGCCAACACATTGAATTTTTTTTTTTTTTTAAATTAAGCCCCAGAAAACAGCGAGAGAGAGAAAATGGCTATAAAGAGTAGGGAACAATAATCATAAATGCTGTAACAAAAGGAAGGATACAAAGATCAACAATAAGCTTGCACAAAAACAACATACTTGCGTTTCAAAACAGATGTTTTTTGAAAGACTGTCCTGAGCACCAAGATCTATAAAACACTTATGGTGGCAGTCAAGATCTGAGGTAGCTTGATCTCTACATGAGGATTAGGAGTAGGGGGAGGGGCCTGAGCATTGGATCTAAATCTTAGAAGTGGCCGAAGATTAGAGGTCAGATATGACACCCATATATTGAGGGATGGATGGAAAAGAAATCAGATCTCAAGGGTACCAACAAATAGAATATTCAGGACATAGCTCAGTTTTTAAAATCTCTCAGAAACCAACAGACTATGATGGTGCAAGCTCAGAATAAGCTACCTATAACCTCAGAGTGCATTCAAAACCTATACTATGGGAAAACACACAGGTGTACTCCTGTTACTCCACAGGAAAATCCACAGCTCTGTTGTACTGTACAGATAAAATCCACAATTTCTTCTAGTTATAGTCTTCTATAAGATAGGCTACACTCTTGGCTTGCCAAATCCTCTCCAAGGGAGTCCCAATATCACTGCCTCGGTTTCTGGCCCTCCATTCTTACAAGGGAGGGATATGGCTTCCTCCATTCACGGCACGTGTGTGGGATCCTTCCTCTAAGAAAGCACAAACACCACAGCTTCACACAACCAACAGTGGTGACTAGAGGAGCCTCCCATGCTCAGATCTGTGGGTGTAAGCTCAGCCAGCCAGATTTCACCTTGGCTGGCCCACAGGCACATGATTATCTTCTCTCTCTATTTTTTCAACTGGTCAACCTACCAAAAAGTCCAACCTAGGAAACGAGCATTCCATCATAACCTCTACTCCATATACACTCCTCTTCCTCACAAAATGGTGTAAAGCAATAGAGTTCTGCTTGCAACAAAAAATACATTCTACACTAGAATTTATTCTAGTCATTTCAAATTCTTTCATGTTGTCATAAGGGGATGAAGCAGTTAATTGCATTTTTAATAAGACAACAAGCGATGTAGTAGTGTTACCCATTTTAACCTGTTTTATACCAAAACATTTCTCTCTTAATGTACCATCAATTTTTCACTGCTTGATCTCTATACTGTGTGTTGACTAATTCCTGTCCAATTTTACTCTAAAAATTATTTTTTTTTAGCTTAGAGTGCTACTGTGTATTTTCATCCTCTAACTCAAATTTCAATTGATACTGTGCTGCTTCAACATAAGATTTCCACAGTAGCTGCATGCCTTACTATGCATTTGGCAATACTTTCCACCCTCTTCTGTAGAAACGGGCTCCATAACATCAGGCAGTTTGATACTTTTGTTCAAAGAGTTAAATCTCCATATATGTCCCATTAAAAAAAAGTCATGTACTCATAACATTCCATCTGTGTTGTCCATTTTCATTCTTCCTCAACTGATGGGTTTGGATCCCAATAGTCAAATCCAACTCTGCCTTTGCAAAACCAAGTGGCAACTCAGAACTCTCGAGCATCTCCTTTCCCCAGAATGCACCAACTCCAATTACCTCAGATTTTGTTTGCCAGCTAAAGCCTACAGAAAAAATATCTTGTACCAAAAAAGGGAATAGAGAGAAAACCAAATGTTAGACAAGGCTGTAACTGGAGCTTTGTCATGCTTGAATTATGCCAATTCTTTCATATCCACCAAGTCTTCCAGAAAAAACACAAGTAGGAGTTGGTGGGTGGGGAGTTGAGGAAGAATGAAAATGAACACAGATGGAATGTTACGCTGAGTACATAACTTCTTTATCTGATGTTGTCAATTTTCATTCTGTCCTCAACTGATAGGACAGTCTCCAGCTACCTAAATCCCAGAGTGGACTTCAAGGCAGGATATTCCTAAGCACCACTGAGCCAAATGATGCTCTACCTCTGTACACCAAATCCAATTTGCAATGAGTGATGAAAGTATGAGGGGTACGAGGCCCACATCGTGCTGCATGTACTTCATCAATGGAAGCCCTTGAATGAAAAACTGAGGAAGTTGCTACAGACCTGGATGAATGAGCATGAACTTGCTATGGTAAAAGAATATCCAATTTGTTGTAAACAAAGGAAATGCAGCCAGTAAGCCATCTGGTGAGTAATTTTGGATACTGGTTTACCCAGTTTCATATCAGCTAAGGAAACAAATAACTGGACTGTAGTTCTGATGCCCTTTGTTCTGTGTAAACAGAAATGCAGTTGCCTATGAACATCCAATAAATGTAACAATTATTCGCCTTTGTTTAAAAAATTTGGGAAGAAAAAGTAAATTGATGGACTGGTTAATGTTAGATTCTGCAACTATCCTGGGCAAAAAGGATACATTAGTTCATAATCAAACTCAATATTTATGAAATATTAGATATGGAGGCTTCACAGATTAAGGCTTGAATTTCTGAAACAAGTCTAGCTGACAATGGCCATCAAAAACAATTTTTTTTCCAAGAAAGGAATTTCAGATGGCAATTATGTGCTGGTTCGAATGGTGGGTGAATCAGGGCTTGCAGTACCAAAGTTAGATCCCATGGTGGAGTAGGATCTTTAAAACAGAGGGTCTTAACAGAAGTGTGCCTCTTAAAAAGAATTTACAAAGCGTATAAGAAGAGAGTGAGAAGCCATCCAATATGTACATTAGAAATTGCTGCCAACTGAACTTTAACTGTTGAAGAACTAGCTCCTTGATTAAAGTGTGTCAAGAAATCAAGAATATTATTAAAGTGGGCAGAAAAAGTTCCACATTATTTTGAAGTGCCCAATGTGCAAATCTTTTCCATTTACTTGTATAAAGTTTCCTTGTAGATGGTTTAAGGGAGGATAACGAAACCTGTCAGGAGACGAGAGTATAGGTTTTATGACTATTAATGGAAATGGAGAAACCAAGCTATCAGCTTGAGATTGGGGAGGTCTGGGTGCATCATGCCTGTTGAATGAGACAGCAGATCTGGAGCTGGACCAGAATCTAATGCTGATGAATTAAATGAGGCCATAGTAAGGGAAACAAATCTGTACAGGCCAATATGCTGCAATGAGGATGACTGATTCCAAAGTTCCTACATAGAGCTGCCAGGTTGAAGAGCAATGGAATTGGAGGATAAGAATAAAGTAGACTGGGGGGCCAATGGTGGATAAAGGCATCCCTCGCTGACTCCTCCTGTGGGGGGATTAGGACAAAGTAGCTGCTGCACTTGTTTAAGGGAGATGCAGAGAGATCGCAGCAAGGCTGGCCCCAATGCCAGAAAATTAGTTCCGCTACATTCTTGAGGGACCATTCGTAAGGTAGTATTACGTACCTGCTTATTCTGTCCGCTAACACGTTGGACTTCCTCAGAATATGCATTGCTATAAGAAAGTGGTGGGAAGAGATCGTCCATTGCCAAACCCCAAGCGCTTCTTGGCATGGGGTAAGATCTAGTTCCTCACTTGTTGATGTACCAAACCACTGACATGTCTGTTTGAATTGCAATCATTCCTGAAGGGAAAGCATGCTGAAAGGCCTGAACACTAGAAGCACTGCTCTCAACTCGAGAACAATGATATGCAAAACAGCCTCTTCGGTGGACCATGTGTCTTGGACTGTCTTTCCCTGGTAACCCCCCCCAGCTGGGAAGCATGTGTGGTCACAATGGCGTTGGGCTGAGGGGGGGGAACAAATGGCCTTGAAAAAAACATCTGCTGACTGAATCCACCACATTACATCCCTCTTGCATATATTGGTGATTCGTATGGGAGCTGGTAAAGGTAGGTGAAATACTGACCATTGGGAGGCTAACATCCACTGGAGAACTCATGTGAAATGTGACTAGGATGACCCCAACACCTGAAAGACCAAATGGGCTCAGATTTTGGTACTGTAAACTTATCTTTTCTACTTGTGATCTCACTGTCTGAACTCTAGAGAGGCTACAGTTGATTTTCTATTGAGAAGTGCTCCTATGAATTCTAGTGTTTCACTTTGTTCTAGATGAGACTTTTCGTAATTTATAGTTATTCCTAGTACAGCATGTCTGGATTACTTTTTCCCTTGCCAAAATGAGCTGATGCCTGGTCTGGGTGGAGATGAGTATGGAAACACAATGAATCCCTGTAATCTCAAGTGAGCTGCTACTACTGCCATGCATTTGCTAAACACCCTGGTGGCTGCGGTGAGATCAAAGGGCAGAACTGTGAACTGGTAGTGACTGACTCCAAGTCAGAAGCGTAAGAATCTTCTGGATCACCTGTTCATCTTTGTATGATGGTACACATCCTATAGATCTATTGAGCACATCCAATAGTTCTTTTCCAAAAACAGAAGAATGGACTAAACTGTGACCATCTGGAACTTGGTCTTTTGAATGTATTTGTTAAAGATACTGAGATTCAGAACTGGTCTCAAGTCCCGTTTCCTTTGGGACTAAAGAACTTTGAGTAGGTTCTGTATTCTGTCTGGTCTGAGGGGACCTTTCGGACGATTCTTTTCTAGCAGCTTTTGAATTTGAATTGCTGCTTGTTCCCTCTGACTGGGTGGAACATTGGGGAATTTTCTTGAATTGGGAGGATAAAGGGAAAATGATATTATATAACATCTGGAAATGACTCTCTGCACCCAAGTATCTTACTAGTCAGGCTCTCCTGTGCAGGGGCAAACAACCCCAGATTGCCTCCAGAGGGGGACAATCAGACGGCCTTTCAGGAGCACTGAAAAGGTTTTCCAAAGAAAGAATCTCCAAAACCTTGGTTCTGCAGGCCACCTCTGCCACAAGGGTGCTGTTTACAGTCAGAAATCCCCCCTCTTGCCTCTGGGGGAACAAATACCACGTGTGTCCTGGAAAGACCATTGGGATTTTCTGAACCACATTTTAACCCTGCCGCGATGATTCTTTGAAAAGGATCTTTGAGAGGTGGAAAAACATATGACCAGGGCAGAGAGAGTCTTTCTATTCTTTCCACACCTGGGCAAAGTACCTGTAACCTTGAGGCCAAAGAGACATTCCGACAAAAGGACCATTGACGAGCAAAGACTTAAAGGGCTCTACAAAATCACATAAGCACATCCAGGCATGTCTCCTGATGGCAATACCTGAACCCACTGCTCTAGAGGTGCCTTCTTTTATATTAGAAACAAGCCTCAGAGTCGGACATTGACTGTAGTGTAGCCAAATGAGAGGTGACATATGTTTTCACCTCTTCAGAAATGGATCCTGAGAGGGTATCTGATAGTTCCTTAAATCAGGTCCCTCTGTAGTCTCATGAAATGTGCCAAATAATTCAGTGACCTCAATCAAAAGGTCACTGAGACAGACATGCTTCCTGGATATGCCCATCGCCCCAGACTCCTTACTGGGGGGATGAACAGAGGAACTTTCTTCTGTAAGTTGCTTCTTGCTGGCTGCCGCCACAACCATGGCATCAACAGGCACACCCTTGGACCAAAACTGCTTATCTTCTGGTGCGGTCATAATTTTATCCAGTTTCTGGGGACTTAATGGTGTCTGGATCCTGCCATGCCTGCTGCGAAATCAAGTTAATGAGCTTGTCGGGATGTGGAGTTACCCAAGAGGTAAATGGGCCAGTACCAAACGACTCCAGGAGTACAGATTACTAGAAAGGGTTGCTGGACTTGTAGCCAGCACTCAGTTTTAGGATCTCTAGGATGTCTCCAAATGAGACATTATCCGACTGGACTGAAAAGCTCACAGCAAACCTCAAATCAGATGGTAAGGAAATTCTGGGATCCAAAGCAGACAAGCTCAGGTGACTTGGATGCAAGGGCTCCGAGACCTAGAAAGGAATCAGAGGAGGAACAGGCAAAGGTAGAATACTGCATGTACGGATCTCCTGACCCAAAAGGGGAAGGAGCCGAAAGGGGCACTAGCTAGCTCTGTGCCGAGAGAATTACCTCTCCACATAGTCTTCTGTAAGGCTTCTGAAAGAGTGAGTGGACAATCTTGAAGGAGGAGGAACGAACTCTGGAAGGAACTGGATAGACACATCATCAGATGTGTCGGATCCAAAGGGGTCTTTTCTGGTGTAAGTTTAATTTTTAGGCTTGTTGGATCCAGAGAGAGTCTGATCTGAGGATCGTTTCTTTTCATGTCTTAGATCTGAGGATGAAGTCAGAGCCATAGATTTTGGTCTTTTCTTCTTAGGATCAGAGGGAACAGACGGATCCCTAAGAGACCTTTTCAAAGATCTCTGAGGACTTAGAAGAAGCAGTAGAATTGCAAGAAGATTCTCTTAGATTTTTCTTAAGTAGCTTCAGATAAAGCCTTGCTAAAGGAGGACGGAAATAAACCCTTCAATAGTAATTTGCTTTTCTGTTCAACCAACGCCTCGATATTGAATGCAAGACAGATCGAACAGTTTTCCTGAAGATGAAGGGGGTCCAAGACAGTACACGCAAAGTGCATGAGCATCAGATAGGTATTTTCTGATAATTTTCCACACTTTTTAAACCCAGATTGGCTTCTTTTTCCAACAATTTAGAAGATATTCTGACAAAATTACCACCACACAATAATCTAACAAGGACAGGAACACTCTAGAGATTTTAACTAGAAAGTTTTTTTAAAGAAAGAAGAGAAGGGGTTAAGTATGGCAAAAGTACAAGGGATGGGAAGATAACACTATCTATAGTGTACACTAGTACAAGACAGATATAAAAGCATCAAAAGGTAGAAATGATCAAGAAAAAAAACAGTAAAAGGAAAATAAAAGTTTCACTTATCTAATAACTCGAGAGACTAACAGCCACGTCTTTTGCTGGAAGCGGCAAAAGAGATCTGGGGTAATTGGGGTTTGTGCATTCTGGGTAAAGGAGAAGCTCAAGTTCCAAGTTGCCACAAGCTTTTGCAAAGGCCAATTCGGATCTGAACCCATTAGTTGAGGACAGAATGAAAACGGACATGACATCAGAAGCTTCTTTTATGGGGATACTTCCATTTTTCTTGTTGCAGAAGAGTAGACTAACCGACAGTTCTTTGCATCAGGCATCGGTGAGGAGTCTGTTGGTCTAGACTGCGTAACCAGACTATTATCTGAGCTATTCGGGTACACTCCCAGTTTGACTTGGGTACACATCTGCACCTTCAGATTTTGTAACTTTTTTAATGCTTACACAAAGCACAGCAGTCTGGTATTAAGTGCAGTTTTGTTAAGGTTTCTATGGTTTTCAGAAGATGAACGCCTCTGATGTTCCCCACATTAGCAATATCTCTCAGCTTCAAAGGGAAGAGTACAACTATCCTCGCCCTGAGAACATTTTCCTCCTGCAGGTTGACTGCAACACAATATGACCACCTTAAAATCAGCTTGGCCTGAGGAGCAAGTGTGGACACTTATTTTAATGTTTGCTTCCTAAAAAGACTTGCTTATTTTCAAGCTTAAGATTTTTACACTTAAATGGACATCATGCCGCCATTCTTTAGCTATCCACTATAAACACTTCTCTATTCTTCAGCATATTAACAAGGCTTCATCCTTTTGCATTTTTGATCCAGCTCCTTAAGTGACAGTAAACTGCTATTACTGCACCGCTGTACATCTTTACATATAGCCTAGTACATTCCAACTGTTTACTTTCATCTACACTTTCAGAAGTCTACTGATTAAGCTAGTTCAGCTCAATGACGTGAGCTAGAGTGCACACAATCTGTTCAAGTTGTGCCTAAAGCTCCCACTCAGCTTGTTGTTTGATCTAAAAGTTGTCAAATTACAAAACACATTTAAAACACATTTAAAACACATGAAGCACCTGCCACAATTCTTCCCTCTTGCTATAAACACAGCATCAACTTGGGTCTGAAGCGGACTTCTCTTTTTTCCTTGTTAGTGGTACAATGGATAGCATACTTGCCTTTGGTGCAAAAAGCCGTGGGTTCTACTCCCACACTATGCTGATGGGAGTGGTGATACTGCAGTGCCCCCCTTTAAGGGGGTATGGGGGTGCTGCACTCCTGTGTCCTCCTTTAGTGGGAGGTTGGCATAATGGTTAAGGTGTTTACCTTACAGATACACAAGGTGCAGGGTTTGATTCTCACACAGGGTAACTGGCTAGGCTTAAAATGGCCCACGACGACATACTGCCTAGTACTAATCCATGAACCCATGTCATTTGCTGAAAATGAGACTCTGATTCTATAACAGTTAACTGGCTATTTTCCCCCCTCATACCTCACTGTTACCAGCCTGCTTCGTCTATGCTTCTGTCTGCTTTTTTCCTTCCATGATCTACCCACTTCCTTTCCCCACCTGCCACGCTTCTGTCCATGGACAACCCCCTCCTTGGAGCTCCCCCCCAAGAGTGCAACAGGCACCCTCCCACCTGGGATGGGCATGCCCACCTCTGCCCTGATGCTCTCTCAGATGCCCCAGGTCGACTAGGCTGTAGTCAAGGCTTTATCCCTTTATGCCACCAGCATGGCCACTGACCACTAGATCTTAATCTGAACTGCAGAAGCCTTTGGAAACTTTGGCAATTTTGATGTGCAGATACAAGTCCAGAAGGTCTACCAAGCACATGCAATTTCCGTCCCAGAAAAATAGAGGGATAAACCACTGTGGCCATCTGAAACTTGCCTTTTTGGACAAACTGGTTTAGGCCACTAAGACCCAGTATTACCCGATGTCATGAATTTTGTTTTTTTTTTTTTTTTTTTTTTTAGAAATAAAGAATCTTGAATAAATCTCAGCATCCTCTCTGGTCTGGTGGGACCTCATGAATGATGCTTGAAGGTTCATTCTCTGCTTTTGCCACCAAAAAGGAATGGCAGTTTCTGGATCCTCTCTGACTCATTTCTCTTCCACGACAGCCACGCATACTTTCTGGAGCAAGTAGAGATGACCCCCCTCAAAAAAAAAACTTTCTCCGGGGGGGGGGGGGGGGACAGTCAGGCAAGTCCTCGGGAGTTCTGCTGCCATTTCCCTTGAAAGGGACTATGTCTGCCTTTAGAATGGTATCCACTGAAGAGGTTCCCATGACCTCAAAAACCTCTATCAGAAAACTTGTCCAATTTTGCTGTTGGGACTTTTTGTCTTTCTCATTCCTTAAGAAAGACCTCTATGAGGCTGCAAATGTAACTCCCACAGTGGAGAGAGAGAACCCATCAAAAAAAGTTATGTACCCACCATAACGTTCCATGTTTGTAGTCCATGGGTTCGGAGCCTCGGCTCTGACTCGGCCGATTACAAAGCTCGAAGTCTCTCAGTTGGCTTGTGGCATGGTAGTTATCCCATAACGCACTAGTAAGAATACCCAGATCTTGTTTGCTACTGTCTATATACAAAAAGGATAGAAGATATTTCCAAAAGGCAAAACAAAGATGAAAGGTCTCCAACTCTAAGGAAGATAGACACCATCTTGTCTCCAGATCCTCCAAGGACACATGGACGGGAATAGGTGGGTTCGTAAGAATGAAGGGCGAGATGGACTACAAACATGGAATGTTATGGTGAGTACATAACTTCTTTATGTTCCCTAGTACTATCTCGCCTTCATTCTTACATATGGGACAGCGTCCCTAGCACCTTTTTCTCGGGTGGCTCACGGGAATATACTCCTAGGAACCGTGGAACCAAAGGAGGCTCTACCCCTGGAGGCCAAGTCCAATTCGTAATGAGTAATAAAAGTATGAGAGGAAGCCCAAGTTGCTGCTGCACATATACTGTCCATTGGAATTCTGGCTTGAAAGGCAGCGGATGTGAACATAGATCTGGTAGAATGAGCTTTAATTTTAAACAGGAGTTCTTTGTCATTAGAAGAGTAAATAAAGGATATACAATTTGAAATCCGAACGTTATCTTAAAGACTGGCATACCTTTTCTCGTCTCCGAAAAAGATACAAACAATTGATCTGATCTCCTAAACTCGTTGGTTCTATGTGGATAGAACCTTAAGTGTGCACATCAAGTTGATGGAACTTATATTCCGCTTTGTTTGAATGATTTGGAGAAAAGACTGGCAGCAGTTCAATAGTTTGATTCATGTTAGACTGAGAACAAATCTTGAGGATGAAGGATGGATTAGTGCGAAGGGAAACTCTGTCTTTATGAAAGATCAAGTAAGGAGGTTTGACAGAGTGCTTGCAGCTCTGACACACTTCTGGTGGATGTAATGGCTATCAGAAAAATGGTCTTCCATGAAAGGAACTTTAAATCATAAGTATGTGAAGGTTCAAAAGGCGGTGAGGTGAGTTTTGAAAGGACATAACTTGGATCCCAGGGAGATGCAGGTTCCTGAAAAGCAGGTCTTAGTATGGTAATGCCTTTCAAAAAAGATCTACACAATCTATGAGCCATAAGAGATTAGGTTCATGTTGTCCCAAATGAATATTGGAGATGGCTGCTAATTGAACTTTGATTGTAGCAGCAGCTGATCCCGGATGAAAAAGTTTTGTTAGAAATTCTAACACTAACGGAATGGAGGCTGTGTATGGATCTGTGTTTTTAGCTCGTCAGAAGATCTGGTACTGTGTCCAGAGTCCATGGATCGTCCAGAAGGTGAGGCCCAAGAAAGGGTAACCAAATCTGATGAGGCCAGTAAGGAGTGATGAGAATCATTCTGCTTCCCAAGGTCTTTGCTTTCTGGATCACTTTCGATATTAGCGGAAACAGAAGAAAGGCATAAAGAAGTCCCTAGGGCCAATTGTGGACAAGTGTGTCTCAGTCTCTCTCCCGGGGATGGGGTATAAGGGAGAAGTAGCTGCTGCATTTGGTGTTCATTGGGGTGGCAAACAGATCACAGCAAGGTTGCCCCCATTTGTGGAAAATCTGGTCCATGACTTTCTGATTCAGAGACCACTCGTGAGGCATCAAGATTGCCCTGCTGAGCTTGTCTGCTATCACACTGGTTCTCCCCGGGATATGCGTTGCAACTACAAAGCGTTGGGAAGATATCATCCACTGCCAAACACGAAGAGCCTCTCGACATAGGGGGTAGGATCTTGTTCCCCCTTGTTTATATACCATACCACTGACATACTGTGATTGGATTGCTACTGTTCCTAGAGGAAGAAAGTCGTGAAGGGCTTGCGAACGCTAGTAGCACTGCTCTCCTCTCTAGAACATTGATATGCAAGTGAGCCTCATGTTCTTGCCATGTGCCCTGGACTGTCCTTCCTAGATAATGACCCCCCCTCCCCCAATCTGGGAGGCATCCAAGGTGACAGTAGCAATGGGTTAGCGAGGAATGAATGGTCTCCCTATCGTTAGTTTACTGGACTGGATCCACCAACGAAGATCCTTTTTGCAAGATTCTGTTATTAAAATGGGATGAGACAGAGGCAGTTGCTGAAGAGACCACTGGGAAAAGAGTAGCCATTGTAGAATTCTCACATGTAGTATGGCTAGCGGAACTAGAGTTATAGTAGGGGCCATAGTTCCTAGAAGTTTGAGCACTGTCTTCGCTTAGACTTTGTGTTGGGGAAGCAGGCTGTATATCTGCTGTCTTAGACTTTATGTTCTGTCTGAAGGAAGGCGAGCCATCATTGCGTCTGTGTCTATTTCTGCGCCTATAAAAGTCACATATTGAGAGGGCGAAAAGGCAGACATTTACCAATTTATAGTAATGGCTAGCTGAGTGCAGACTGGGATAGTTGCATCCCTGGCTTGTAGAAGTAGGTGCCTGGTGCTGGCAGTCAGGAGCCAGTCGTCCAGGTATGGAAATACTTGGAATCCAACACGTCTCAAGTGAGCCGTTACTACTGCCACGTATTTGGTGAACACCCTGGGGGCTGTGGTGAGGCCAAAAGGCAGAGCACGAAATTGGTAATGACTGGCTCCCAGCTGGAAGTGTAAATGACTCCTTGATGCTCTGTCCATTTTTGTGGTAGTACACATCTTGGAGATCTATGAAGCACATCCAAATGTCGTTCCCTAACACAGGGAGGATAGACTGCAGTTTTACCATTCGGAACTTGGACTTCTTTACTGATTAGTTTAACTTGCTGAGATCCAAAATGGGCCTCCAGCCCCCTGTTCGATTGGCACTAAAAAGAATCTGGAGTAAGTTCCGAATCCTATCTGGTCTGTGGGGACTGTGGATGACTTGTCTTTTGATGCAACTTTTGGAATTCTGTAGTTGCTTGATCCCTGTGATTAGGTGGAACCATCTGGGATTTTCTTGGTTAGATGAGGTGGAAGAGAGAAGGGTATGGAGTATCCTCTGGAAATTATTCTTCGTACCCAATTGTCTTGTGTGATGTCGTGCCATGCTTCTGGGTGCAAAGATAAGCGACCCCCGACTGGCTCCAGAGAAGCACAGTTGGGCCCCACATCAGGAGCGCTGATAGGGACGTCCACGAAAGGAATCACGGCTACCCTGGTTTTGCAGACACCCCCTGCCTCTGGGGTGACATTTACCATTACTTCCTCCTCCTCTACCCATGGAGAAGGAATCACCTTGTGTGTCCGGGAAAAATCTGAGATTTCTTGAACCACATTTTTCTGCCTCTGACCCTTAGGGTATGGTCTAGATGGGAGAGAGTTTTCCCTTCCTGCTCATATCTGGTGAGTGTCTTTTACCTTTGGTCCAAACAGAGAGGAACCGTCAAAAGGGGTGTTGGTAAATGTAGATTTGAAGGGCTCCGCAAAGTTGTATAAGCGCATCCAAGAGTGTCGCCTAAGGCAAACTCCTGAACCCGCTGCCCTGCTCGCTCCATGTGCTGCGTAAGATATCAGCCTCAGAAGAGTTAACAATGGAGTTTAAGGTAGACAACTGAGCAGTAACCTTCTCAGGGACTCCATCAGTTAAATTATTTTGGAGAGCATATCCTAGCTCCTTTAGGAGATCTCTTTGAAGCCTAGTGAAATGGGCGAGGTAATTCAGCGATCTGTGTAAAAGCCGCTGAAGAAAAAATACGCTTCACGTATCTGTCCATCGTTCGAGACTCCTTGTTCGGTGGGTGGATAGATAAGTTTCCGCTAGTTCCTTCTTTGTGGCTGCTGCCACCAAGATGGCACCTACAGGCACACCTTTGGTCAAAAATTCTTTCTTTGGGAGCTGAAAGAAATTTACTGGGCCTTCTGGAGACTGGTTTCATAGCATCAGGAGTTTCCCACACCTTTCAACTCACTAAATCTAAAAGCTCATTGAAAGGTGGAGACACCCAAGAGGCTGAAGGTTGAGACCTGAAAGCCTTCAGGTACACTGACTCGGGGTGACAGTGGACCAGCCGCCTCTCGGATTCAGGATCTCTAGGATAACTACGAAAGAGATATCAGAGGACGACCTAGGGGAGCCTTCTGACTCCTTGAGGTCAGTGTCAGAGGTGGACTCATCAGGGGAGTCTACATGCTTCCTCTTGCAAGTTCTCTTCTTCAGAGGCTGCTCAGAAGGGTGTCCTGGGGAGGTCTCGGAAGACTGGGGGCCACCCAATGGGGGGTCCTGAGGCTGCGGGTCTCTGCTGTCAAGAGAGAGAGATGGTGCTAAGACAGAGGTCGGAGCTTAAGGGGGAAGATCGGTACCCTTGTGTGGAGCTGAAGACCTAGACAGCACTCTCCATTATCTCGAAGGCAGATCTCTCCGGCTCAGAGAACCCCACCGGTTCTGAGGAAGCAGAAGTAGCCCTCGGCTCCAGAGCGATTGGCTCTAAGACAGATGTAGGATCCGCACTCAGCTGAGCAGACGCACCAAGAGGTAGGCTCGGAATCAAAAATGCTAGAGTCCGAGCATCCCAGTCAGGGCTGACTGGAAAGCTTCGGCTCCTAGACACCAAGGATGGCACTGAAAGTGTCTGAGCAGAACTCTGCTCCAAGACCGACAGTAGAGGTGCTGGAACTGATAGTTTCACAACAAATGGCACAGACAGCTCTGGCTCCGAAAGACCGATGTGGCTCGGAGGAACAGAAGCAGGTAATATGGCCTTAGAGGGCTCCAGAACTGATTGGGTTGGTGCTGGCAACAAATTTGCTAGCACCGACTACTACAAGAGTCTAAGCACCACTCTTTCGACATCCTTCTCAAAGACTCTTGGAGGATCTGGAAGACAAGGTAGGTGATCGAGATCTGTGTAAAATCGGAGATCAGAGTGTTGGGGACACCGGTAATAAATCTCTAGATCATCTCCGAGGTATGGGTTCAGTTATCGACTCTGAAAATGTTGGGGCCGAAACTGGGATGTCAATGTCAATAACCTCGACCGGCTCTGAAGGCAAAGGAGCCAAAGAAGTAAGTTTGTCCAGTTTAGCAATTTTTTGCGGAGGTCCTGATTTAACAGTGTGGGAGACTGTCTTTTGACCGACTTGACCTACTCTTTTTTGGAAGAGGGAGACCTGGAATGAGACGAAGAGCTGGCTAAATCCTCCTCAAAAGAAGGTTTAAGGAGACCTTTCAAGATCAATCTGTTCTTCCTTTCCTGGAGAACCAGATAACTAAAAGTGTGGCAAAAGGTACATGTCTCCTGAAGATGTACGGCTCCCAGGCAATAAACACAAACATGTCCGTCAGTCAGAGACATTTTTTGAGAACATTTAAGACACTTTTTAAAACCCGAAGGTTTATGATCTTTAGATTCTTTAGACATGTTGTCACAAATACAATCACAAAAGGTAAATGTAGAGGATGATAGGAAGAGAGGACAAGGTCCTCTAACTTAAACGGGCCTAGCCCTGCTCAAGAAAATACTACACACAAGGAAAAAACAGAGGACTAGGTCCTCTAACTTAAACGGGCCAAGCCCTGAAACGAGGGGAAGGCGAGATAGAGAATAAGAAGTTATGTACCTACCATAACGTTCCATGTTAGTCTTCTTCTCGCCTTCTTTCTTGCTGGTTGGGTTCGGAGCCGATCCTCTGCTCTGACTCGGCCATCTTCTAAAAGCTCGAGAGCTATTTACTGACTCGAGGCCTCCCTATATCCCACAATGCCTGGCGCTAGATCCCCAGATCTCGTTTGGTAGACTTAACTACAAACATAAGGACACGTGTCCTAACAGCATAGGTTTAGCTACAGAGCTAAAAGGTTGAGGGAACAAACCAGATAAGACTCAGCCAGCGAAAAGGAACTCAAAGGGAAACTCTTCACGGTCTATTAGGATAGGGGGACGGAGGGTAGGACGCAAGAAAGAAGGCGAGAAGACAACTAACATGGAACGTTATGGTAGGTACATAATTTATTAATGTTAAGTTGTCTATCTCGCCTTCATTCTTGCTGGTTGGGAAAGCGTCCCTAGCACCTCAGTCCTGGGTGGCTCATTGGAACAGACTTCAGCACAGTGGAACCAAAAATCAGCTCAGAGGCCACATCCAGCTTATAATGAGAAATGAATGCAAGGGGAGCAGCTCATGTAGCTGCCGCACAAATGGCTTCCATTGGCAATCTTGCCTGAAAAGCTACAGAAGTAGCTAAAGCCCTAGTAGAGTGGCCTTTTGGTTTAGCAGAGAGCTGTTTGTTTCTCAATTGATAAATCAAGGTAATAATAGAAGTCAACCACCTAGATAGTTACTGTAGACACTGGTATACCTTGTTTACCTTCAGCATAGGACAGGAAGAGCTGGTCTGATTTTCTAATTTGTTTAGTCCTATGCAAGTAGAAACGTAATTGTCTATGAACATCCAACTGATGTAATTTATGTTCATCTTTGTTGGAATAATTTGGGAAGAAGACCGGAAGATCAATGGACCGATTCAGATTACTCTCAGAAGGTACCTTAGGAAGGAAGGAGGGATTAGTCCTGAGCGAGACTCTGTCATTATGGAAAACTAAATAAGGAGGGCGAACACAAAGGGCCTGGAGTTCAGAAACTTTTCTAGCTGAAGTAATTGCCACTAGAAAGAGGGTTTTCCAAGAAAGAAACTTCAAGGAACATGAAGTTGCAGGTTCAAAGGGGGGCAACATTAGGGAAGCTAAGATCAGATTCAGATCCCAAGGAGGCGGGGGATCTCTTACTGGGGGCCTGAGCAAAGTAGTCCCTTTAAGAAAAGCTTTGCAAAGCTTATGGGACATACTAGTTTCAGATAGGCCTGTATGAAAATTTGAAATTGCCGCTAACTGAAATCTAATGGTGGAAGAAGAGGACCCAGCCTGAAAAAGTTCCGCTAAGAAATCTAAAACGTGGTGGACAGGGGCTGAAAAGGGATCTATATTTTTAGACTCTGCCCAGCAAGAGAAACGTTTCCACTTACTAACTTAAGTTTTTCTGGTGGTAGATTTATGCGAAGATAAGATGATTTCACGCACCGATTGGGAAATGTTCGGAAGCCTGGCTAAGGTTGGAAGTGGAGCAACCAAGCAGTGAGGTTGAGAGACTGAAGGGATTGGTGCAGCCCGCCCGACTGATGGATCAAGAGGTCTGGTACTGAGTCCAGGGCTGCTCCAGAAGGTGATGATGCAGGAATGGAAACCAAATTTGTTGAGGCCAGTAGGGGGCAATGAGGATCATCTTGCATCCCAGCTCGGTAGCTTTCTGTATTAGTTTGGGAATCAGGAAATGGAGGGAATGCATAAAGAAGTTCCTGAGGCCAATCGTGAATTAGAGCATCTCTGGGGGAGTATCCGGGAAGAGGGAGGAGAGAAAAGAAACTGTTGCACTTGCTGTTGAAGGGGGTGGCAAAAAGATTGCAGCAAGGCTGACCCCATTTGCGGAAGATTTGGTCCGCCACTGTCAGACACCACTCGGGAGGCATGAGGATTGCTCTACTCAACCTGTCCGCTATAACTTGGACTTCCCAGGGATGTGCGTTGCTATCAGAAACTGCTGGGAAGAGATCACCCATTGCCAAAGTCTGAGTGCTTCTCGACATATGGAGTAGGACTTGGTTCCGCCCTGCTGGTTGATGTACCACACTACTGACATATTGTCAGTCTGAATTGCAATGGTCCTGGTGGGAAGAAAGTTCTGAAGAGTTTGCAATGCTAAAAGCACAGCTCATCTCCAGGACATTGATATGCAGATGGTACTCGTGAGGTTGCCAGGTGCGTTGGACTGTTCTGCCCTGAAAATGCCCCCCCACCCGATCAGGGAGGCATCCGTGGTCACCGTGGCTACTGGAGAAGGAAGAACAAATGGTCTGCCCTGGGGTACTGACGGGGAAACCATCCACCAAGCAAGCTGGTCTTTGCATGTCTGTGTAATCATGATCATGTGAGACATTGGAAGTTGTAGAAAGGACCACTGGGTGAAAAGCAACCACTGAAGAATCCTCATATGAAAACTAGCCAGGGGGACTAGTATGATCGCTGCTGCCATGAGGCCCAATGTCTTTAGGACGAATCTGGCCTGAATCTTTTGCATCCTAATAACACCTGTACATGTCGACGAACATCTAATACTCTGTGTAACGGAAGTCTTGCTGACATGTCTTTGTACTTAAGCTTGCGCCTATAAAGGTTATAGATTAACAAGGCGACAATGCAGACTTTTCGAAATTTATTGTGATACCTAGCTTGGAGCAAGTTTGGATGGTGTAGTTCCTGGCTCGTAGCAGCTGATGTCTGGTGGTAGCAGTAAGGAGCCAGTCTAGATAGGGAAACACCTGGAATCCTTGCTGTCTCAAGTGAGAGGTAACTACTGCCATACATTTGGTGAACACCCTGGGGGCTGTGGTGAGACCAAAGGGCACAGCTCGGAACTGATAATGACTGGCTCCCAGCGGGAAGTGGAGGAATCTTCTGGAGCGCCTGTCCATTTTGATATGGTAGTATGCATCTTGAAGATCTATGGAGCACATCCAATTGTCCTGACCCAAAAAGGGTAGAATGGATTCTACCATCTGGAACTTCGTTCTTTGTACAGACCTGTTTAGTCTGCTGAGATCCAAAATGGGTCTCCAGTCCCGTCTTTTTTGGTACCAAAAAGAACCTTGAGTAAATTCCGGATCCTTGCTGGTCTACTGGGACTCGTTGGATGGCGCGTTTTTGTAGCAGTTTTGAGATCTCTTGCACTGCTTGTTCCCTTAGACTGGGTGGAACATCTGGAAGGGATTTGTTTGACCTTAAGGGGGTATGAAAGAAGGGAATTCTGTAACCTCCGGATATGATAGACTGTACCCATCTGTCTTGAGTTATGTCTTGCCAGGGTTTTGGGTACAGCGATAATCTTCCCCGACTGCCTCCGAAGGCGGGCAGCCAGGCAGCCCCTCAGGGATGCTGGAAGGGCTGGTCAGAGAAGGAATCTCTGCTGCCCTGATTTTGCGGGCCACTCTGCCTCGAGGGCGGCATCTATTGTTCCCCCCTCTGCCCCTGGAGGGAAACTCACCACGTGTCAGGCACGGCTCCCTGGGGTTTCCGGAACCACATCTTCCCACTTTTCTGACCTTTGGGGTATGGTCTAGTAGGAGTGGAAAAACTGACTCCCACAGCAGAGAAAGTCTTGCCTTCCTGCTCACACCTGGTAAGGGTATCCTTCACCTGTGGTCCAAAAAGAGCAGAACCATCAAATGGGGTATTGGTGAAAGACGCCTTGAAGGGTTCCGCAAAGTTACATAACCGTATTCAAGCGTGCCTTCTCAAGGCCACACCTGTGCCTGTGGCCCTACTCGCCCCATCGGCCGCATAAGAAATGAGCCGCATGGAGGAGTTCACTATCGAATTGAGTCGCCAGCTGGGAGGTAATCTTATCCTGGGCCCCCGCAGCTGATGGATCTTGAAGGGCATCTCCTAGCTCCTTAAGGAGATCCCTTTGAAGGCGGGTAAAATGGCACAAATAGTTCAGCGACTGCATGGAAAAGGCCGCTGAGGAAAACATCTGCTTTCCGTATCTGTCCATCGTCCTAGACTCCTTATTAGGGGGATGGACAGACTAAGAAGTCTCAGCCAACTCCTTTTTCGTGGCCGCTGCTACCACCATAGCATCAACAGGGACACCCTTCGTCAAAAATTGCTTGTCTTGTGGTGCTGTGATGAATTTCGTGGGCCTTCGGGGAGTTGGTTCCACTGTGTCTGAGGCTGACCACGCCTTTCGAGCCACCACTGCCACCAGTGGATCGAAAGGCGGAGACACCCAGGAGGTGGAGGGTCGAGAACCAAACGCGTCCAGAAATACCGACTCATCCTCAGAAGAGTTAAGGGTAGTCCAGTTCCCCCTCTGCTTAAGCATCTCAAGGATGTCTGAAAAGGAGACATCTTCAGAGGGGGACTCTGGGACCCTTCCGAATCCTCTAAGTTGGTATCCAAAGTGACAGACTCAGGGGAGTCAACATGCTTCCTCTTGCATTTCCTCTTTCGAGGGGGCTCCTCTGAATGATCAGGGGAGGCCTCGGAAGAGGAAGACACGCCCACTGGGGCAACCTGGAGCACTTGTTCTCCTCGCTTGGGGTCTGGAGGAGGGGCAGAGGCAGATGCAGGCACCATGGGGGGAGGAGCCGAAGAGGCTGATCGTGGGGCTGACTCGGGGGCCAGCACACTCCTCATGACCTCGAAGGCACCCCTTCCCGGCACAGAAGAGGGCTCAGGTTCCGAAGAGACCGGAACCCTCCCCGGCACAGAGAGAGATGGCTCCAAGGCCGATGTAGGAGCCAAGCTCACATGCGCCGAAGCTCCGAGAGGGAGAACAGGGTCGGACAAGGGTCTGATGCCACTCGCCTCCTCGGAGCTGATGAGGGAGTCTCGGCGCCCAGATCCTTCCAAGGACGGCACCATGTAAGTGATCGGAGCCGAAGGAACTGAAAGGGTAGGTATTGGTGCAGACGATTCCATGATCCGAACCCCAACAAGCTCCGGCTCCAAACTCAAGGGGCGAGTCGAGGGAGGAACTACTGTAGAGACGGGCAGAGCCAAACCCTGATGAGGGGGGCTGGACAACATTTTAGCCAGGGCCTGCGATTTCAGAAGTCTGCTCACCACTCTCTCCAAGTCATGGTCAGACAGTCTCGAAGACCGAGAAGAGTGAGATCGGTAACTTTGCTTCGACTGTAACAGAGGCGTCCCGGAGCCGAGCGAATAGACTCTAGGGATGTGGACCTAGAATGCTTTCAGCTCCCTGAAGGTTCCGACACCAGGGTCAGAGCAGACTGAGAGGCAGGTACTTCGGTTCCGGCCGGAACCGAGGTTGAAGCAGACGCCACACCAGACGATCACTCCGAGCTGGGAGCAGACGGCTTCAATGGCTTGGAGGGTTTCCCTGGCTGAGTCTTAGCCGGTGACCCTACAGGTTTTTAGTAATCCTCTAAGGATTAACTTATTCCTACGCTCCTGCAGGACTCTTGGGCTAAAGGCGTGGCACACCGAACAAGAGTCCTGCAGGTGTAGGGTGCCCAAGCAGTAGACACAAGTGTGACCATCTGTCAGACATCTTCTGACAGCACGAGTCACACTTCTTGAATCCAGATACCTTCGTATCTTTGGACATCCTGCAAAAAGGAAAAAATCACAGGAAAAAAAGGTCAACAGTATGACAGTAGGTAACAAGTATAAAAAAACCCGTACACACAAAAACCCCAGTTACCACACCTTAACAATGCACACACACTATAACTATAATATATACCAGAAAATAGTAAAGTACTACAACTATTTCTACCTGAAAACACTATAAAAAGTATTTTAGAGAACAAGGGTTAGCCTCTAACTAAAAACGGCTACCTTGAAGAGAGAAAAAGAGAGGGGGGGGGGCAAAACTCTCTAACAGTAAAAACGAGTTTTCTAAGGGGATGGGATAGATCTAAAACTACACAGACAATAAGAGTACTAAAACTACTATAATAAATTTGAACACCAACTAAGAAATTTTTTTATATATAGCCTATCAAAAAGATGAAAAATACGACCTGAGCCAGCAAAAGCAACCTCGCAGCAGAAGCGGCAAACGAGATCTGGGGATCTAGCGCCAGGTATTGTGGGATATGGGGAAGCCTCGAGCCAATAAATAGCTCTCGAGCTTTTAGAAGATGGCCGAGTCGGAGCAGAGGATCGGCTCCGAACCCAACCAGCAAGAATGAAGGCGAGATAGACAACTTATCAAACAAGCAAGCGACTTACAAAAGCTAGAATAGGTCTTAACTAAAAAGCGAACCTATGCCTAAGAAAAATTTTAGTAATAACTAGCACACAGAAAGAAGGGATACCAGTGAGAAAAAAAAAGGCCTGCAGAAGCGACTGCCAACAATTTGCAATAAAAGTTAGAAAACACACTACTACTACTAGGTAACAACGGTAAGTTATTAACTGTAAACTAACTATTATAGTCAAAAAGAACCACAATAAAATATTTTGAATAAGCAAAATATCCAACTTAGCCACAGCCAAGAAAGAGCACTTCTGAACTCGTAGACGAAGCAAACGAGATCTGGGGATTCTTACTCGTGCATTATGGGATACCTACCTTACCACGCCAACTGAGAAAGTTCGAGCTTTGTAATCGGCCGAGTCGGAGCAGAGGATCGTCTCTGAACCCATATGTAAGAATGAAGGCGAGATAGGACTACAAAACATAGGGTGTTTGTTAAAGTCTTGAAGTTCTGTGAAATTTTAGTCTGAGGCAGACAAAGCTCCTCATAACGATGACCTTCTTAGCAGCTCTTGTCACTCCAGCCACATTATGGATAAGAGAGGTTGGCATGGCGGTTAAGGTGTTTATCTTGGACACAAGGTGCAGGGGTTTGGTTCTCACATGGGGTAATTGGCTAGGCTTAAAATGGCCCACAAGGGCAGTTTGCCTAGTATTAACATATGAACCATATACATGACAAATGTGCTAAATGCAAAGTTGCACATCTCCATTTCATCCATTCCTCTGGAATCTATTGGGTGGATGAACTGACTGATATTTGTCCAAGGGTCCTTTTCATAGCTACTGCTACCACCAGAGTCTGCAAAGGGATTTTTACTCCAGTATGGCCTGTCCATAGGAGATTGAAGTACCTTGGTGGGTTTCTCTATAATGGGCTCACATTAGTTTCTTGCCAAGTCCATTCCACGACAGGTGAATCATGCAGTCTGTAGTGGGAACGACCCAAAAAACAGGACAGTTTGAAAAGGAGTCTATCAGGGCAGGGGTGTACGAGTGAAGTACCCCTCTACTCTCATCAATTATAATGTTTTTTCCAAGTCTGTGTTCATCTGGTAGGGAATGCAAGGACCCCTCCCCTTGGAGAGCTAAATCAGGGATAACAGACTCTTGAGCTTATGTACCTCCTATTGCACATCCCCTTCCTATGCAAACCTGTGGGGATCTTCAGAAAGGCAGTAGAGGGGTGTCTCATTGAATGACATTTCAAAACAGTCTCAGTACTTCAAGATCAGCACCCAAGGCAACAGACTGCTGGATGTAAGTGAGTGGAATAGATGTGAAAGTGCATTGGCTTCCCATCATCTATGTAGAGAGGTTAAGCAATCTAATGAAGACAATGTACCCATTACAAATGACTGCAGCACTGAACTATGCGCAGACGGGCACAGTGATGCAACGGTAGCATTGTTGCCTCACAGCAAGAGGTTCTCCAGATTGCTTCTCGGCTTGGGAACCTTCTATGCAGAGTCTGCATGTCCTTCCTGCATTCGTGTGGGTTTCCTCTAGGTGCTCTGGTTTCCTCCCACGTTCTAAAAACATACGCCTGGAGCATTTCTCCCCAGGCCTCTGCTGAAAACTGGCTTCGTTCCAAGTCAGACTTTCCCAGTAAACAAATGTTAAATAAATAAATAAATCAAAAATACTGAAGCCAGGTTAAGGTAATAAAATAGATCCCAACCCAGAGGCCCCCTTTCGGCCCCAAAGCTTACTAATGCACCAAACACAGAAGTATGATATAGTGAATGGCCCCACCAGGTTCCTAGCGATGCCCTCACTTAGCCTACCCACATAAACATTGCAATGCCAAGTCACTCTTGACATCAAGTCAACAGAAGTGGAGAGTGAGGAAACTAAAGTGGCACCAAAGGGTCAAGCCCTCTCTATACTGATGGAACCCACACTGGCAAGGAGCTTGAGAAGTTGATGTCAGGGGACAGTACAGTTGTGTAGGGTTTTACCATAACAGTAGATGTCCTACCTCTCACTGCCACACACAGTACTCTTTACAGCTGGGATATCATGATGAGGATAGGTGAACATCCAGCCAGCATACTAAAGCTTTACCTCCTTCCAGGCACTGTTCATCACTTATGCAACCTTGTGCTTTGGTCAAAGGGCATACGTTTGATGTATGAGCACCTAATCTTGAGAATGAAATTGCTCCAAAAGGACAACCAGAGGAAAAGGTGGGCTCTGTGTATCCAAGAAGGGAAGAAAGACCTCTTGGCCATAAGAAAAGGCACAGAAAAAAAAACTGGGGAAGGCGGGAGGGACAGAATATTGCAACAGTGAGACATAGTACATCTGTCTTACACAACTGTACTCTGTCCTTCCTTAGCACTGTTGCAGCACTCTTTACAGATGGAAGAGTACAAAAGCTACTGGATAGGGTGGAAAGAGGAGAAAAGTGGAGCCTTCCAAAAATCCATGTACGACATTCCTGGAGTATCCCACTCTGGCTCAAGAAACGACATCAAACTTGTAATACTTAGCTATGTAGAGGAACAAGTAGCAGCTTCCAAAATGGATCTACCATCCAAAACCCAAGAAAAAAGCACTAGAAGAGGCTACAGCCTTGGTAGAATGGGCACAAACTGAAGAAAGCTGCTTGCCAATAAAGAGCAGGAAGAAATGGCCTTAGAAATCTGTGAGGAGATGGTTTTGCTTACACACAGCTAAACCCAATTTTCTGGCATGAAGGTAAACAAAAGGCTGATCAGATTTCGTGAAATCTTTAGTTTTGTCTAGATAATATTTGAGCTATCTGCATCCAAAGTTGGAAGGATCCTCTCACTATTATTCTGTGCAGAAGGGAAAATAGTACATCATTAACCAGTTTGGGCATAAAAGAAGGATTTGTACAGACAGACACCCTTGTCCTTATGAAAAAAAGCAAAAAAAAGGTGGAACATGAGCACTTGAAGTTCAGAAACCTTCTTGGCAGAAGTAAGAGCTGCTAACCGTACAGTTTTCCAAGTACAATGTTGCAAGGAAGAGGAAACTGCAGGTTCAAAAAAAGAACGAGTCAATTTCTCAAGAACAAATTAAGGTCTGAAGGACGATGAATAGGTTTTCTTAGGGGCCTAATATGAAAAGACAACTTTCAAAATATTGTTTGACTTCAAAACTAGAAGCCAATGGTGGATTCAGATGCAGGCAAGCAGAAAGATGCAAATAAGCAGAAATGCCGATAAATTAACTTTAATAAATGAATATGCCAGGCCAGAAGTAAGCAACTCACAAATAAGAACTGTAGGAATTCCCAAACAAAGGGTCCAGGTCATGCCTGAGACACCAAACAGAAAATCTCTTACATTTAACCACATAAGATTGTCTAGTAGTGGGTTTTCTGGCCTACTGCAAAACCGGAAGCATGCCCTGAGTAAAGTGATGTCTAAAACGCATCAAAACCCTATCACAAGGGTGGATTAGAGAGCCCTTGTCTTATGTGAGTAGATCCATCTTAGGAGGTAAATGGTCATGATTACCCCTGGCCAGTTGGATTAGAAGGGGGCACCGATGCTGTCTGGAACAAAAATGCGTCATGAGCAAGATTTTTGGGTGCGTCTCACATGATCTTGTGCAGGACTGTTGGCAACAGAGAAAGAGGGGGGGGGGGGGTAAGCATACAGAAACTTCTCGCTTACTTTCCAACAGAACTTGGGAAGTTGTCTGCTCAGAGGGAGGCAATTATCTACTTGGAACACTCCACTGATGAACAATGTTCAGGAGCACCTCCCTGTGAAGCATCCATTTGTGAGGATCTGCTCTGGACCTGCTCAGTGTCCACCAATAGACTGTGCACTGAAGGTACGTAAACTACTGCCTGAAGAGTCAAGTGATGGTGGAAGGAAAATCCCAAGCCTGCAGAGCCACTCTGCTAAGAAGAAACGTAAAATACCTCTGCCCCCTTGCTTGTTGATACACCACTTGACTATGGTATTGTCTGTAAAAACCAACAGGGATCTAAAGTTGACAGCAAAGGGAGCCAGAATCAAAGCTCTTGTAACTGTTCCACTGCACAGAGAAAGACAGGTGGTTACATTTCTTGATCTGATTTAAAATTCATTTCAACAGTCTATACATGCTTTAGTTAAGGTCTTTTAAGACTATTAGTAATTCCAGTATATAGTTGTACTGCATTTTGCTGTTTAAGTTGTCTAAACCTTAGTGTCATTTTTATGTACCGACAGAATGTCAGGCTAAGTCAGGATTAGTCTTTGCATTAAGGCATTTCCAGCACTAAGGGTCTAATTCTTTTACCCTGCCGCCCACCCTGTAGTAGTGTTCTTAAACCCAGTGAATCTGTTGTTGCCTGGCCCTTATGATAATTGGGCAACATAACCCTCCCTCCCCATTTATTGGCTGTTCACAAAAAGCACGCAAGTATCATTTTGCAAAGTCTCTCCCCTTAAACTACTCACCAAGCTAAAATGCCTTTTATAACATAACTGATTAAGTGTACTGATTGCACTGATTTAGTATTACATTAGTGATTTTTTTTACTATGATTAGTTTACTGGTTCTTGACTGAAGCTGCCAGGTAAGAGGAAGGCCCAAGATAAGGTTTATGGACGTGGTGAGAGAGGACATGCATGTGGTTGGTGTGACAAAGCAATATGCAGAGGACAGGAAGAAATGGAAACAGATGATCCGCTGTGGTGACCCCTAATGGGAACAGCCAAAAGAGAAGTTTACTGGTTCTTGACTGTGGCAGAAGGGCTCCTCTAGGATAGTTGTTTTGTACTAAACTTCACTGAGTAGCAAGTCCACCCAAACATTATCCTAAAACCGAACTCCAAGCAGTTATAATTATCCCTACCCAAAGAGTCATTCCTGTTGGCATCATGGGCCAACTTCTCTAGCCAGCCTGATTAAGATAGGTATGTTGAGACACTGTAAACATTGTCTCACGTTGTCTGAATCTATTATGCAAACAGAATAATACTGAGAGATATAAAAGTATAATATCCCTGGAGGCACAAATCTCCCACACAGTAAATTCAGGACACCAAAATCATCAGAAGTACACCACACATCACAACTCTCCAAGGCCATCACAACACATAATCCATCATATGCTTAGGTTCTAAAGATTTATTTGCTTAAACGTAAAATACCTCCAAAACCAAAAACAGAACACAGACAAAGCACGCTCAGCAAGTTAAGCCTACTTCCTCACATAGCACAAGGAGTGATAAAGTCAGAGATTCTGAGCTTGTAAGGCAGGCCTCAACCCAACCAAACATTCTTGTTATACGTGACCCCACAGCAAAACATACAGATGTGCCTCTTACCAGGCTGGGCAAGGAAAGAGACTGCTAGGTGGCCGTCTGGAGGATCAGTCAGATCATGCATGCACTCAAGTCCTTGAATAAAATGACTGGGAGGTGCATCTCCCTGGACTATGCAGAGGATGACCGAGCTCAAAAACTGTGTCCAAGGTGGGTATGAGCCTAGCATTAACAGCATTTTACCTTTTCCAAGGATAATGACATTGAGCCAAAAAATAATGGACTTCAATAATTGGTTTAGGTTTTGGGGTAAAAGGAGTTCCAATATTTGTTTGCATTGGAGGATTTGATCAACAGACCACACTGCTTTGCAGGGGATGGAATGCATCTACCCCCTCTAGAGTTTCAATTGGCAAAGACCTTGTCCACACACCCCCTCCACAGCCCTTTAGGCAATGCAACCTGATAAACCTACTATTATAATGAAACAAGCAAAGGAAATATGCAGGTGTTACTGATCATTGGTAGGAGCCTAAACAAGAAATTCTCACTCTGGAGGACATTGGTGTTCGTGTAGTGACTGAGACATGGGTTAAAAAGTACAACTGTGTACCTACCATAAATGTAGATGTTAGAGTGTATTCACTGTTGCAGTCATTACACTTAATTTATCCTGCTGGCAGGCGACCCGCAGTCGGCCCGAGTTCCAAAGTCTTGGTCCGGCGTTGGTTGCTGTCGCCTCTTCCCTGATGTCAGTGCACCAGGGGTATAAAAGATGCAACCAACGCCATTTTCTTCAGTTTTTCTTGCCCCAGATAGGAAGGCTGGAAAGATAAAGTTATGCCAAAAAACATGCATATAATACTATAAACATTTCCTTCATCTACAAGCAAATACACCACATAGGTAGTATAGAGATGAAAAGTACAGAAAAGTCCCAGCAAAGAAAAAAGGGGGATGGTGGGTGGGTAACCTGGACTGCAACAGTGAATACACTCTGACATTTACATTTATGGTAGGTACACAACTGTACTATGTTCATCGTGTTTCACTGTTACAGTCATTACACTTGGGTAGAATCCCAAAGCTGGGGTTGGGTGGCTGGGTCTAAATTGTATTTGGAGAGGCTAACGAGCCCTGCAGAACTGCAGTGGCAAAGCATACTCTGGATTTGGAGTAGAGAGGTAAGTGGTAGTGCTTGGTGAAAGTGTGCACTGAGCTCCAGGTTGCAGCTTCTAAAATGTCTTTGGTTGGTACTCCTCTGAGGAAAGCTGCTGAAGTGGCTGCTGCTCTGGTAGAATGAGGCCTAATGCCCTTAGGCACTGATTTGCCATGTTGTGCATAACAGAAGCGGATGCAGTGTCCTATCCATTTTGAGATTGTCTGCTTTGTAACAAACTTTCCTTGTGATCCTACAGCATATGCTACAAACAGTTGCTCAGTTTTTCTGAAAGCTTTTGTTTTGTCCAAGTAAAATTATAGCTGTCTGTATATCCAAAGTGTGCAGAAGTCTCTCCCCATTATTCTGGGGATTTGGGTAAAAAGTAGGTAAATGAATGGTTTGGTTTAAGGCCACATTGGAGACCACTTTTGGCATGAATGTTGGGTTTGTCCTAAGAGAAACCCTGTCCTGATGAAAAATGAGGAAAGGTTCCACAGCCATTAATGCCTGTAACTCTGAGACTCTTCTTGCTGAAGTTATTGCTAGGAGCAGAGCAGTTTTCTATGACAAGAATTTTAGATAAGCTGTGCTGGCTGGTTCAAAAGGAGGTAGTGTGAGTTTTTCTAAAACAAAATTGAGGTCCCAAGTAGGTACTGGTGCTCTCCTTGGGGGTCGTATATTTTTTGCCCCTCTGAGGTACTGTTGTAGTAGAGGATGTGAAAAAATAGGAGCTTCCATATTGTAATGAGCTGAAATGGCAGAGGCATGGATTTTAATAGATGAGAAAGATAAGCCTTTGTCCAGCATCTCAGTTAGGTATTGTAAAATCTGAGGTATATTAGGGAGAAGTGGTTTGAGCCCTTGTGCCTGGTTCCAAGCACAGAATCTCTTCCATTTTTCTGCATAAGATTTCCTAGTGCTGGACCTCCTGGCTTCTAAAATGACATCCATAACAGCTTTAGAGAGAGGTGAAGAGTGGCTACATTATCTGCCATGCTGCCAGGTTTAAGGTTCTGAGTTGACTGTGCAGAATCTTGAGACAAATTCTTTAGGATTGGGTACCAGTGCTGGCGTGGACAGTCTGGTGCAATCAGGATAATTTTTGGCCTTTGTCTGACTTTTAGTAGCATCTTGGTGAGAAGAGATATCGGAGGAAAGGCATAGACTGTCAGGCCTTTCCAGCTGAATGATGGAGCATCCACTTTCCATGCTTGCTGAACACTTGTGGATTTAGCTTCCATTCGTGAGGATCCATGAGATTTCTGCTTAGTTCGTCTGCCAGTGTATTTTTTGTTCCTGGCAGGAATGGTGCCTGCATGTACTTGATAGGTCAGTGCTGTGTTCCACAAGGTCATGGCTTGTCTGCATAGGGGGTAGGAATGAGTGCCACCTTGCTTGTTTATGTACCACATAACTGTGGTATTGTCAGTCTTTATTAATAGTTGCCCTGGATGTATTGGGTCCTTGAAAGCTGTCAAGGCATTCTGTACAGCTAGCATCGCTTTTTGATTGATGTGAAGATGCATTAGTTCCTTGGGCCACGTGCCCCGAATACATTTTCCTGCCATATGTGCACCCCAGGCATAATCCGATGCATCCGTTGTTATTGTCTGCCTGGCTGTGGGTAAGGTGAAAGGCTGTCCCTTGTTGTGGTGACAGGCCTGGGACCGCCATCGAAACTCCTGTTGTAGGCAGGGAATTAAAGTTATGATAGTCTCTAGGCTGTGACAATGCTGAGTCCAAACACTTTTTAGATACCACTGTAGTTTCCTCATATGCAGTTCTGCATATAAAATTAGTAGAATGCAGGATGCCATGAAGCCCAGGGCATGCAGAATTTTTCTTGCAGGGAGATGGGTTTTTGTTGTCATCATTTGAAAGTAAGGAGTCAGTTGCCATTGTTTGTCTGGCATGAGATAAGCCATCTGGGTAGTTGTATTTAAGCTTGCACCCAGGAATATTACCTCTTGAGAGGGCACTACTTTTGATTTATTTTCGTTTACTGTGTACCCTAGGCAAATTAGCAATCTTTTTACAAACGCCAGATGCTTCAGAAGAATGTCCTTGCTCTCTGCTTGAATAAGGAAGTCGTCCAAGTAGGGATATATTTGAATTCCTTTTTGTCTGCAAAATGCAATTACTGGTGCCAGGCATTTTGAAGACCCTGGGCGCAGTAGATTAAGTCAAAGGGCAGTGCAGAGAATTGGTAGTGCATTGAGCCTGCTATGAATCTGACGTATCTTCTGCAAGATTGTCTGACTGGGACATGCAGGTATGCCTCCTTGAGGTCCAAAGTAACTAGCCAAGCCTTCTTGCCCAGCATGGGCAGAAGTTGCTGTAGTGTTAACATTTTGAATTTTGGAACATCCAGGAAAGTATTTAGGATTGACAGGTCCAGTATTGGTCTCCATGCTTTGTCCTTTCTGGGTTCTAAGAAAAGTTTTGAGTAAAATCCTTGTCCCTGTTCTTGCTGTGGAACTTTCTGAGTAGCTCCCATGTCCATAAGAGCAGCAATCTGTTTTTGTGCCTCTGCCCATTGGTTTTGTGGCAGGTCTGGCATACCTTTTGGTTTTGGAAGCGTGTGGAAGTGGAACCTGTAACCCTGAGAAACAATATTCAGCACCCATTTGTCCTGGGTGATCATGTGCCAATTTTTTGAGAAAAGTGCTAGCTTTCCCCTAGGGGTGCTGTCAAAAGGTAAGTGCTTGGCATTTGCAGAGGGAAGTCATTGGGGCGGTTTCCTATAAGGCTGTGATTTGTCTTCCCCTCCTTTGGGGGCTGAAGCACCCCATTGTTTACGTCTGTAGGAGCCTTGTGGCTGAGATCTGCCTCTTGGGCGTCTATCTGCCTGTAGCCTGACACTGGAAAGGACCAGTTTTTTGAAGGCCAGTTTCTGCTAAATCTAGGTGGTTGAACCTGTAAAAAATCTTTCACTGTCTACATTGACTTTGCTTTATCCTCCATTTTCTTTAACACCTCTTCTGCCTTAACATCAAACAAAGTATCATGCTGTAATGGAGCATCCAATAATTTTACATTAACATGGTCAGGTAAACTTTGTTCTTTTAACCAAGCATGCCTTCGAATAACAGAGCCTGTAACTACGGCTCTACAAGAAGCCTCTACTGAATCAAAACCACATTGCAGAGTATGCTTTCCCACTTGTTCAACTGCATGCAATAAATCCTGCATTTCCTTACTGTCAGGACTTTCTGTATTTGAAACCGTTTTCTGTTTTAACAATGACATGAGGTACTGTTGATATTTAAGCATGTGAAACTGACAGTTTAAAGCTTACAGCTAAAGTAGCAGAAGTGTAAACTTTTTCCCCCATCTGTCCAGTGCTCTGGAATCCCTATCAGAGGGGACAGGATTTTTAGCAGTGGAAGCCTTACCCCTTTAGGACCCTGAGAAATTGTTTCTCGGTCAGCAGTGGGGGTTTTGTAAAGAAATTTATGAGAGTCAGGGACCCTGTAAGTACCTATCTGGCTTGACTGGTGCAGGGAGTAAAGAATCAGGAGACTGGATTCAGAAAAAACATCAACAACAATATCAAGCACGGGGGGGGGGGGGGGGGATAGCCAGGGGCCTGTGCTGAGGCAATAAAAGGAAGTCTCGGAGCCTTTTCTTGGATTCTGAATAATCCTGGCTCTCCCAAGGGAAATGCTGCCTCATGGTGTGCAGGGCTTCCCCAAAAGAATAATCCTCAGGCGGAGAGGCTGAAGTTATGGACTCTTCTGCATCAGAGTCCTCATAGTGAGGGAGAGAGAGAGAATATCCCTGATCAGAAGAGGAATCAGAGGAAATGGAAACCTGGTCAGAGGAATCATAATCAGTGTCTTGCCTAGGCCTTCTGTCAGGAGAGGGATGAGAACCCCTGATTAAAGTAATTAGGTCTTCAGCCATTTTAAGCATCTGTTTTCTTTGGCATGGTTGACTGTTCTGGAGAATGCTGTACTTGTTTCCTTGTCTTTAATGGTGTTTTTGACTGCCTTTGCTGCCGTTGTGGGCTTAATTGTAAGCTGCAAAGAAAAAACAAATGGGGTAACCAACTAAAGGTCCACAAAATACAAAAAATCATTTTACAAAAAAAAAAAAAAAACAATGTAGACCACCACTGTAGACCACCACAGTGGTGGTCTACATCGTTGAACAGTGGTGGTCTACACTGTTTTTTTTCGTAAAAAAAAAAAAAATTGTAAGCTGTGAAGGTCTGAAAACACCCTCAGAAGTCAATGCCTGCTCAGCGGCTCCGGACCCATCTGAGGGAACAGTTTCCGTAGGCCCAATAACCTTGAGTATCCACAGGCCTCGTCGGTGTCTCCACGTGGCTGTCGGTTATGGCCTGTGGCTCTGAGGTAGCGGGTGTCAGGGGCTGCGAAAGCACCTCACTGAGAACCGGCGACTGGCCTAGAAGAGGCTTCATTGGTTTTGGACCTCAGATGCCTGCCCTTTTCTTTGTCTTTGTGTTTTTTTATAAATTCCGGTCGTTGGTTGTTCCGACGGCATTATGTAATTAAACCTTCGTCCAAAATAATGTAAAGCAAAATCAAACCGACGTTTAATAGTGCGTTTATTGAATCTAGCACAAAACCGACTAGTAACGTCGTGGTCAGGGCCTAGGCAAGGAATACATTAAGAGTGAAAATCCTTGATGTATTTGCTTCCCACAAGAAATACAATTAACTTTTACTGATATTGGTCTGGAGCAAGAAAAAGTTTCCCCAATGGGGTACTTAGCTTTATTGAAGACTTCGGTTCTGAAACTCAATTTTGAAAATCTCAGGAGTTGGCTGAACAGTACTTGCGAACTGCTTTTGCTTCGGGCACAGCGCGGAAAGAAAGACTGAAGAAAATGGATTCGGTTGCATCTTTTATACCCCTGGCGCACTGACATCAGGGAAGAGGTGATAGCAACAGAAGCCGGACCAAGACTTTGGAACTCGGGTCGCCTACCAGCAGGATAACCAAAGTGTAATGACTGCAACAGTGAAACACGATGAACATCAGAGGATAGCACTATGGCTGTCCAGGACTACACCACTTTCCATGTATTTAGACCAGCTACAGCTCAGGAGGGGAAAAAAAGGTGGAAGTGCCTCAATCAACATCTGGAAGAGACTCGATCAAGGCCGTTTAAGAACCATGATGTACTAGAGTTTCTTCATGCCCAAATAATTATCAGAAAGGTCCTGTACCATATATTACCCAGTTACCAAACTCACTCTGACACAAGAAATCCATAACTCTTATCTACAGGAACCAGAATCACTCCGTATTAGACCCAATACCATTTTCCTAGTTGATCCAAACTATCCAACTATAGACTGGGAAACCTACATCACTAGTACACAAGCGAAGAGATTCCTGGACTTTGCCAATACAAATATCCTGGAAAAATCAGCCAGAGTACCCACTAGGGGGATCATCTTGGATCTTGTCCTTACTAATACAGGAACATCTTGCACCATATCCCTTGTTTATTTTCATCACTTGTTAGGTCAAACTGTAAAACATTTGCCTTTGAAATAAAATTTAAACCGGAAATCCCTTACACCCAAGGTACATTTTAGAAATTTCTTTAAGACAAACTACCTACTCCTAAGTGACACACTGGCAAGCTTCAAATCCCCACAAAACCCAGATAACAAAACTGATTATGCGGAAACATACACCGCTACACTATACCAGCTACTAGTATGTCGGCAGCTGCATAGATGCAACTGTACACCACAGGAACAAGTACAGGGCAAACCTCAGTAAGAAACCCACATGGTGGAACTATAGTATCAACAAGCTTTGACTAAAGGTAAGAAGAGTAATTCTGAGAATGTTAAGAGCCCTTGTCACTAAAATAAACGTCTTAAGGGTTTTAATAAAATCCACCAAAGCTACATTTGAGGCTAAAATAGCTACCCAAGCCAAAGACCATCATAAGGCATTTTTAGTTATATTTGCAATATCAAAAGAACACAGCAATGTGCTGAGCTGACTGTGAACAATGTTACATACACTGAAGCTGAAAATATAGTGAACCTACTTGGCAGAAAAATTTAGCTCTAACTTTACCTTCTCTTCAGTCAGTCTGTCCCTCAAGTTATACCTAAAACCGGCTCACCTCCAGCTATCACACAAGACCACATCCTAAAAGTGCTAACAATGCTGCATCAGTGGGTCCTAACAGCAACCTTGGCTGCATCTTTAAATAGCATGAAGCATGACTTGGCCACAACCTTAACACTGCCCAATTTCAGCACCTTCATACAGATTTTGTACCAAGCGAATGGAGAACAGCTACAGTTATTACCTTGCATAAGGGGACCCTTCCACAGACCCAGGCAATTATAGACCTGTAAGTCTGACCAGCCTCATATGCAGCCATGGAAAGACTCATCACAGAACTAAGGAACTAATCAGGACACAGAAAATGTCCAAAAGCTGGACTCATCTCAGTTTAGATTTTTTCAAGGACATTATTCAACCTGGTAGATTTCTTGAAAAGGTCACCAAAGCAATAGATGAAGGCAAAATGGTACACACAGCATACCCTGAACTATCCAAAGCCTTTGACACAATCGCCCACTCAGGAACAGCAGGAAAAACAAACTGGGAATAAACTTCTGTGTCACCTGCTGGATTGCTAAGTGGCTCACAGATATGATGCAGGAAATCAAACTAGGGGAAGTTACCTCCACAAAGAGACCACTGGAATCCTCCAGGGTACTGTGCTGGGACCTCTCCTGTTTGGCATCTACTTTTCTAAAGTAAAAGCCAACAACAAATGCCTTGGCTGATTAAGTTTGCAGATGACTGCAAGCTAGGAGCAGTCAATGAATCCCCAAAATGGCTTTGTCATCCCATAGGAAGGTCCGCTCCAAATAGCTGGTGTCAAAAAATGGAGTGAATATAAGTAGCAAAAATGCATTATATTCTATCCTTTGGAAAGTCATCTACCCCAAAAAACTACCACATCGACAATATGCCCCTAACAGTTGACCCAGTTCATTGTTGTAAGAAAGTCCTTCTATATTGCGAAAGTGATTGTGTCATTGATTTCTTTACTCAGCCCTCATTAGGTTAATGATTGAACATAATGCCCCCTTTGGCATTTATCTATCCAGACACCTGCAACAACTGGAATGCCACAGGTACCTTACTAAAAGGATACAAGGGCTAAACATGTCCTATAAGGATCGACTCAAAAGCCATATCACTATACTTTGTATCCTACAGACTAAGAGGTCTGTTATACTAGGCATCCTCCGATCCAATGCTTATAGATTTATGCACATCAAGTCCAATGCCATCAGAAATGCTGTCTAAGGATCTAAACCTCTTCTGCAATATCAACAGAATGGCTTGGAGGAATAGGTATATCTTGCAAAGGATACCGTTAATCTGGAACAGATTACTCATCCACAAACAGCAAAGTTTCATCCCTGTCCCTATTCAAGCACAACTTGGATCTGTGGACATGAAACACTACCACAGGACTGACCCTTGTATCATTAACAAAGGCAGCTGCTATATGCTTTACCCCATGCATGCGTTCCCCCAAATTACCTATGGGAGGATCCTGTTATTCTTATTAGGGGTAATATACAATTATGGGATTAGTAAAGCCAATCTCCAACCAAATGGGATACATTATTTTTATTAAAACATCTAGTGAACTATCACTTGACACAAACACGTTTATATAAAAGTAATCAAACCTTATTAACAAGCTCACATTTACAAATATTACATACATCAAATGCATTATCTATAAAAATTTTTCAGTTGCTACCTGCTCAAACCTTATTCCTACTCAAACATTTTTGTGCATTTACTGTTCCCACAATTTCTGTTTTTTTCCTATGTAATTTACTCCAGTTCTTCTCCAAAGAACCTACCTCCTGCTCATTTTATCTCTTTTACAATATTCACTACTTTAGTTGGGTTTAGATTTTGATTCCCATTTTCTAGTAACTGCCTTTTTGGCAGCCAGCAGAATTAAACTTAAGGCCTTACTATGCCTAAGCAATTACTATCCTGTATCCCAGCTCATTAAAAAAAGTTACATTCATTTATTCATCCAGTATATCCGAAAGAGTACTCTGTAGGAAATTTTTAAAGTCTGACATCACATTACACTCCAGAACATATGTTCCCAGTTACCTCTTTCTTCCCCATCATACCTCCAACATTTGCCATCTACCTGAGGAAAAATTCTTCGTTGTCTGCTTGAGGTATAAGGATCTATGCAAACACTTCAAAGCAAAAATCTTAAAATTTTCTAGACTTTGTTACAGATTTAGGAGCCACACATATATCCTCCAGTTATTTCTTTGTGAACTGCATTTCTAATCTCTTCCCAATATTTTCGGACCTATTCTAAATGACTTGCATAGTTATCATGCAATATTTTGTATGCTCTACTAAATTATCTATTTTTTTTAACAGCAACTTCTGTTCTACATTAATTTCAGACTTCATTCATTTAAAACTCAACCAGTGCAGATCTCATTTAGGATTCCCCTATTCCTTTCTCTCTGTCTATACTGAGATATCAATCCTTGACAGGGAAGGCAATCCCTATCCTGCAATCCAAAACGATTGCTTCATCATTCCTTTCCACTTTGAAATACAGCCTTCTGCTTGTGTTATGTATAGGACACTTAATGGTGTAGCTCTAAAATACTCCTTCAAATCAGGTAATCCTAAACCTCCTTGTTCTGTTGGGAGGGTCAACTTATCCCACTTGACACTTGGCCACTTCGCCTCCCAAAGAAAATCCTTTAACTCTATTATTGTCCACAACTTCTATTCTGGATGATAAAGATATCTGACCTGCATAAAAAAAGGGAAATAAAAGCATTTTTACTGCTTGTATCTTGCTAACCATATCCATAGGCACGAGCTTCCAGTTTCTAGTTTTTTTGCATTATCTTTTTAGTCTCTTCCCACATATCCTTAGCTGCCATAATAGAATCTTTTTACATCCATACTCCTATTTCATTATCATGTCGCTATAATTATGGGTTTTGCTGTACCAATTCATGTGTGGGTAACATAAGTTCATAGCATAGCCCTTAATTTACCTTCATTAATTTATATATATATATATATATATATATATATATATATATATATATATAAACATACATATACACACACACAAAGCACGTCTCAGAATATTATACAACAAAGATGTCCTTTTCTGTTTCGATCAGGTACAAAATATAATCTGCAAATAAAGTCAACTTTCCTTGAATATCACACCAATTAACATCCTTGAATTTCTGAATCCCTTATTTTCTTTGCCAGTGGTTCTAAACATAACTCAAATAACAAAGGGTAAAATGAGACACCCCTGCTTAGTTCCTCTGTTCACATAACTTAGAGAGAAATCCTTTTACCTTCCTTCCTTCATACATCCTCCTAATTAAAAAGTTATGCACCTACCATAACGTTCCATGTTAGTTGTCCATCTCACCTTCCTTCTTGCTGGATGGGTTTGGAGCCAATCCTCTGCTCCGACTTGGCCACTTACAATAGCTCGAGAGCTCTTTAGTGGCTCGAGGTTACCCCTTATCTCAGAATGCCCAGCATCAGCTACCCAGATCTCATTTGAGATAGCTCACACTAGACATAATTATAGAAGATATATCATTAATAAACCTGGGTATATAGTTAATTGTCATGGTTTGCTTGGGAAACTAATAAAACAAATTAGCCAGTGAAACCATTGAGAAACTCCTCTCAATCCTCGATAAAGGGGGAAGGAGGGAGGGACGCAAGAAGGAAGGCGAGATGAAGGACAACTAACATGGAACATTATGGTAGGTACATAACTTCATGTTAAGTTGTACAACCTCGCCTTAGTTCTTGCTGGATGGGACAGCATCCCTAGGACCTCAATCCTGGGTTGCTCATTGGAACAGACTCTTCAGAACCGTGGAACCAAAGGAAGCCCTATCCCGGGGGACCACATCTACTTTGCAATGAAAAATGAATGTATGAGGATCTGCCCAAGTAGATGCTGCACAAATTGAATCTCTGGGCAATCTAGACTGAAACGCTACCAAAGTAGCTACTGACCTGGATGAATGACTGACCTTTGGGTTTTGCTGGAAGATCTTTTTGTCGCAAATGGCAGATATGGGCTATGGTGTCTGATAACCATTTTGACAATGTTACTTTAAAAACTGGAAGGCCTTGTTTGTTGTTAGCAAAAGAAAGGAACTGATCTGATTTTCTCATCTCTTTAGTTCTATGGGGATAGAAACGCAGTTGCCTATGCACATCCAATTGGTGTAATCTGTATTCTGCCTTGTTGGAATGATTAGGGGGAAAAAGGCAGGAAGTTCAATGGATTGATTCAAACTGTGTTCTGAACAAACTTTAGGTAGAAAAGATTGGTTGGTTCTCAGGGAAACTCTGTCTTTGTGAAAAACTGGGTATGGAGGGCGAACACAATGCATGAAGTTCTGAAACACGTCTGGCAGAAGAAATAGCAACTAGGAAGAGAGTTAGAGAGAAATTTCAAGGACCATGATGCTGCTGGTTCAAAGGGTGGCAGTATCAAGGAGGCCAGAACCAAATTGAGATCCCAAGGTGGAAGGGTCTCTTTCAGTGGGGGTCTAGGTAGAGATGTACCTCTCATGCAGGCCTTACAGAGTTTGAGACATTATGCTGGAGTTAGAAACTCCGACGTGAAAATTTGAAATGGCAGCTAGTTGTACTCTGATGGTAGCAGCCACTGCACCAGAATGAAACAATTCTGATAAGAAATCCAAAATCTTGTGTACAGGAGCTGTAAAAGTATCAAAATTCCTGGATTCTGCCCAGTAAGAGAATCTTTTCCATTTGCTAGCATAGACTTACCTTGTATTTGTCTTATGGGAGGAAACAATATCACACACTGTTGGGGAAATATTGGGGTGCCTGGCTAGGATTGGAAGTGGAGTAACCAAGCTGTAAGCTTGAGAGATTGGAGGGATTGGTGTAGCCCGTCTGATGAATAAAGAGGTCCGGGTACTGGGTCCAGAATCCAAGGCTGGGCTAGAAGGTGGGGGTGAAGGAACGGAAACCAAATCTGTAGAGGCCAATAGGGGGCAATGAGGATCATTTTGCAACCCAATGATTTTGCTTTCTTTATGACTTTTGGAATTATGGGGAAGGGGGGAACTGCATAAAGGAGTCCCTGACGCCAACCGTGGACTAGAGCGTCCCTGGGTGTTTGATCTGGAGGAGGAACAGGGGAGAAGTAGCTGCTGCATTTGTTGTTGAGGGGAGAGGCAGAGATCGCAGCAAGGCTGGCCCCTTTTGCAGAAAATAAGATGCACAATTTCCTGTTTCAGAGACCACTCGTGAGGCATGAGGATAGCCCTGCTGAGCCTGGCTGCTATTACGTTGGATGTCCCAGGGATATGCGTTGCTGTCAGAAAACATTGGGAGGAAAACGCCCATTGCCACAGTCTGAGGGCCTCTCGGCACAAGGGGTAAGACCTTGTTCCACCCTGATGTGTTGATGTACCAAACCACTGACATATTTGTCCGTCTGTACTGCAATAGTCCCGGCAGGGAGAGAGTCTTGAAAAGCTTGCACCGCTCATCTCCAGGACGTTGATGTGAAAGTGGTACGCGTGAGGTTGCCAAGTGCCTTGGACTGTCTTCCTTAGATAATACCCCCCCACCCAATCAGGGAAGCGTCCGTGGTCACTGTGGCGACCGGATGGGATTCCATGAAATGTCTTCCCTGAGTAACTGGTGGGGAGGCCATCCACCAGGAAAGATGTCTTTTGCAAGATTCCGTAATTAGCATCATGTGAGACATGGGTAATTCCTGGAAGGACCACTGTGTGAAAAGAAGCCAGAGAAGGACTCTCATGTGAAAGCGTGCCAAGGGAACTAAAATAATGGCTGCTGCCATGGACCTTAGAGCTTGAACATATTTTACTTGAATTCTTTTGCTCCTCAGGAGAAGTGACACCTGTTTTCGAATAATGGAAACTCTTTCCTGAGGCAATTTTAAAATCATTTTTCTTGTGTTTAGCTCTACTCCTATGCATGTAATAGATTGACAGGGCAACAAGGCAGATTTTTCAAAGTTTAGTGATGCCTAGTTGAGCACAGGATGTGATGGTGTAATCTCGTGCCTCTAAGTTGTTGCCTGGTGGTAGCAGTGAGGAGCTAGTCGTCCAGATAAGGAAACACCCGGAATCCTAGATGTCTCAGGTGAGCCATGACTACTGCAATGCATTTGGTGAACACCCTGGGGGCTGTGGTGAGACCAAAGGGCAGAGCTCTAAATTGGTAATGACTGGCTCCTACCCAGAAGCATAGAAATCTCCTGGACTGTTTGTCCATTTTTATATGATAGTATGTGTCCTGAAGGTCTATGGAGCACATCCAGTTATCCTGACCCAGAAAGGGGAAATGGACTGCAGTGTTACCATCCGGAACGCTTCTTTTTGTACAGATCTGTTTAATCTGCTGAGATCCAGAACTGGTCTCCAGTCCCCTGTCTTTTTGGGCACTAAAAAGAATCTTGAGTAAGCTCTGGATCCTACTTGGTCTGCGGGGACTTCCTGGATAGCTCTTTTTTCTAGCAGTCTTGAAACTTCTGTGATTGCCTGATCCCTTAGATTGGGTGGAACATCTGGAATGGATTTTTTTTTTAAACAAAAGGGGGTTGATGAAAGGGAATCTTGTAACCTCCGGAGATAACAGCTATTACCCATCTGTCTTTTGTAATATTTTGCCAGGCGATTGGGTATAATGAAAGCCTTCCCCCGACTGCCTCCAGAGTTGAGCAGTCGGGCATCCCTTCAGGGATGTTGATAGGGTTTGGATGAGAATGCATCTCTGTCACCCTGATTTTACGGACCCACCCTGCCACAAGGGCGGTGTCTGCCATAATTATTTCCCCCTCTTCCTCTGGGGGAAAATTCACCACGTGCATCAGGCAAGGGTCCCTGTGATTTTCAAAACCACATCTTTCCACCCTGCTGACCCTTTGGGTATGGTCCAGGAGTGGAAAAATGGACTCTGACTTCAGAGAGTGTCTTGCCTTCCTGCTGGCACCTGATAAGCATGTCTTTCATCTGAAGCCCAAAGAGAGAGGAGCCATCAAAGGGGGTACCAGTGAAGGACACGCTGAAAGGTTCCGCAAACTGACAAAGCCACAGCAAAGAATGTCTCCTAAGAGCCACTCCTGTTCCTGCAGCTCTACTCACTCCATCAGCTGCGTATGAAATAAGCCTCATAGAGGAGTTGACTATTGAATTAAGACTCGTCAGCTGGGTAGCTACCTTGGCTGAAGCTCCCTCAGCTGGGGGATCTTGTAGGGTATTCTCCAAGCTCTTTTAGGAGATCCCTCTGAAGCCTAGTAAAATGGGAAAGATAGTTCAGAGACCTAAGTGAGAAGGTCACTAAAACATTAGCTTCTCATATCTGTCCATCGTACAAGAGTCTTTATTCGGTGGATGGACAGATGAGGAGGTTTCAGCTAACTCTTTGCGGCTGCTGCTACCACCATGGCATCAACTGGGACACCTTTAGTAAAGAAATGCTGGTCTTGGGGAGCTGTGATTAATTAATTGGGTCTCCTCGGGGCAGGTTCCATGGAATCTGGAGCTGACCAAGCCTTTCGAGACACTACAGACATGAGTGGAACAAAAGGCGGAGACACCCAGGAGGTGGAAGGTCGGGAACCAAATGCGTCCAGGTATACAGACTTGTCCTCAGAGGGGGCTAGGGAAGTCCAGCTACGCCTCTGCCTTAGAATCTCAAGGATGTCCGAAAAGGAAACATCCGTAGAGGGGGACCTTGGTGACCCCTCTGATTCATCCAGGTCTGTATCTGACGTGACAGACTCAGGGGAGTCTTGGTGCTTCCTCTTGCACTTTTTCTTCCAGAAAGTCTGCTCAGAATGCTAGGGGGCGGTTTTGAAAGAAGAAGGTTCACCCAATGTTGTGTCCTGGGGTATAGGTTCCCTACGCTTTGGGGCAGGAGGAGGAGCAGAGGTCGTCACAGGCACCAAGGGGGAACGGAGCTGATGGAACCGATAGTGGAGCTGTCTGTGGGGACAGCACTCTCCACATGACCTCAAAGGTGTCACAGTCTCGACACAAAGAGCTCCAGCTCCGAAGAGATGGGGATCCCACTCTGTGCTGAGGGCGACGGCTCCGAGGTCGATGTGGGAGGAGAGCTCAACTGCGCCGATGCTCCGAGAGGGACAGTGGGGTCGGACAAGGGTCCGATGCCACTTCCCCCCTCGGAGCGGATGAGAATGCTTCGGAGCCCAGATACCTCGATGGAAGTAAGAACTGAGGTAATCAGAGCCAACGTCAGAGCCAAGGGAACCACTATCACAGCGTCCATGGACTCCGGCTCTGAACTAAGCATAGTCGGAGGAGGAATCGAAATTGAAGTGGATGGAGCCGAAGCCTGCTTGAGGCAGGCTCGAAAGGATTTTAGCAAGGGCCTGTGACTTCAGCAACCTACTGACCAGACTCTCCATATCCTGATCCGATAACAGAGGATCGAGAGGAGTGGGAAGATGAGTGATGACTGGTCTTGCTTTGAAGGATGGATGACTGTGGCCCCGAGCAAATCTGCTCCAGTGAAGGAGACCTAGCTCGTTTATGGCTCCGAGATGGCTCAGAAGTAAGTTGGAGCCAATGGAGGAGTAGTATTGTCAGTGCCAGAGGGCACCGACACACTTGGTTTGTCAAGGTCACAGGTCGGTCCTTAACATGGAGCCGATGGCTTGACTGGCTTCAAAGGTTTCACTGGCGGAGATGCTTTAGCTGGAGAATCCTGTATTAACAATCCATGGAGGATAAGCTTGTTTTTCCACTCCTGCAGGACCCCTGGACTAAAGGCATGACAAATAGAACAAGAGTCCTACAGGTACAGAGCCCCCAAGCAGTAAACGCAACTACTCTGCCCATCTGTCAGAGACATCTGACAGCACAAGTCACACTTTTTAAAACTTGAGGTTTTAACTTCCTTAGACATTTTACCAAAAAGACACACTACAATAGTAAACTAAAAATTATATTAATATAGACCTTAAAGAGCAGCCTCTAACTTAAATGGCTGTCCTTAAGGGGGGGAGACTCTCCAAGTTAAATGAGTTCAAGGAATAACAGAAGGCCTGGCGACGGCAAACACAGCACAAAACACACCACAAGGATGAGATATAGTGGTTTACAATAAAAGAAACGTACAAACTACTATAAGAGAGAAAAAATATATCGCATTTTAAGCAAATTATTTGAATTTAATAGAGAAAAAAAGTTATACTATGCCTGAGACAGTTTTGACACAACCTCGCAGCTCAAGTGGCAAACGAGATCTGGGTAGCTGATGCTGGGCATTCTGGGATAAGGGGTAGCCTCGAGCCAGTAGAGAGCTCTCGAGCTATAGTAAGTGGCCGAATCAGAGCCAAGGATCGGCTCTGAACCCATCCAGCAAGAATGAAGGAGAGACTGGACAACTTAACATCCTTATTTTAATCAGCAAATGCTTCCATTACACTACTCAAAATACTACTATATACTCAGTCAAATGTTTTCTTTGCATCAAGACCCATCAATAATAACAGTATTTTCTAAAATTCTGCTTCCCTCTGGATCATTGTTCTTTTAATGTCAAAATGTTTGCCTGTCTTCCACAAAACTACACTCGTCTATAGCAAATTTGGCATTACAGATAAACACTAAATCATGGTTTAGAATTGAAATGTGTATATATGAAGCTAGAATTGATGGGTCTTTACAGCCTTTAGATATTACAGCCACCACAGTTTTTTTCTAGGCTGTTGGTGTCTCTCCTTTTAAAAAATAACAGATCTTAATCACCTTCTTCCCCCTCCTAACTTCCAAATTTTTATTGGTATACCATCTAATTCCTGGAGACTTTCATCTAGATTGGTCATATCACCATTTTTATCCCATCTCCTTTTATCTTTACTCCTAGTTGTTCTGACTCATATTTCTAATCTTGGCATACTTACGTCTTCCAATAATATTTTCATTTGTGCTTTTTCTTGATTTCCCAACTTCTTTGCTTTACACAAATTTTGTAACATTTGCAAAATCTCTCTACTACCTCTACAAGATCTCTGGATATTTTTCTTGTTCTAGGCTCCCTAATTTGCCTAAGTCATTGCGCCAAAAGTTTTTGTGCTCTAGAGTTATCAAAAAGCTGCTAAGTAACTGGAATCTTTCTAAACTCATGCATATTACACCCAGGTACTCCCTGATTTTCTCTTTAGCACTCAGCAACTGCGTCTCCCCTTGATCCGTCAGATTCTGCTTATTTTGTAATTCTTTACCCATTGTCAGATCATCTACATAAATTATTATTACTTCTTAACCTGATTTTTTTTTTTTTTACCCTATTTTTATACACTACTTTTATTTTATCCCACTCACTAACTTCTGGAGTACTTTCCATCTTCCACAATAACTGCCGGGCAATTTCCACTATCCTTTCCTTAAATTTCTCTTTTTAACAGGTGGGCGGGGAAGTGCCAGTGTTACCCTATATTTTTATCTCCGTAATTGATGCATGATCTGAAGTACTTATTGGACATGTATCAACAATTCACATGTTCCTGTTATATAATTTCTATCAAGTCTAGCCCAGTTATTTTACCTTCTTGAACATGTAAATTCTCTCAAAGAGTTCTTGCTACTGAATTAACGCCTTTCATACTAAATATTTTCATAATTTATTTTCAGAAAGCTACCCTTTTTTGTTATATTTCCCTTCTAGGCCCTCCAGATATATCCCCATCTATAAGTAATATTCCCTGCTGAAAGCTGATCATTTCTCTCAATTTAGTAAGCTCCAAAACAACAGTTTTAGATGGAATACAAATACATGCCAGTGCAACCAATAGCCCCTTACCACTACAAATCTGCCATCTTTTTTCCTGTTCCATCATTACTGGAGCTTCTCTAGCAATTCATACAAGTAACTCCTCTTTTCCCTTATCCTCTGATATTCTGCTGAACATCCATCCTGAAATCCTCTCATCAAATTCATATGTGCAGTTCTTTCCAAACATATCTCCTGTAGCATTGCTATCTGCTCTCTGTATTTCTTAATATAATTTCCTTTTTGTCTATACCCAATGAGACCATTTACATTACAAGAGGATATAGAAAGTGTCACCATAATATTAAAAAAGTGAAAAACACAAACCAATAACAGAAAACCTTCACAGGCAAATACCAGCGTTGCTCTGCTTTCAACTGTGATGTCGCTAATAAAAATTAATCCACACTGGAACAAATGAAAAACGGATGCAGTCTTCAATAAGAACCCAGTAGGTGCTGTAAATCCTTTATTTGGACAAGACGACAAGCTCAAAACAAGCGCTTTCGCCTGGTAATACCAGGCTTTATCAAGTTGATTTAAACAAATAGTATCAAATCTTTTATACTATTGAAAATTGATCACGTGATCTTGTTAACTCAATTAATTATGAAATTACTAGATGAAATGATAACCTTAAATGAACATAGTACTAATTTGTTTAAAAGTATAAAAATACTGTTCAACCTAGACGTAAAATCCATCATTAAAAATAACACCTATTATAAAAATATATATTAAATTATATATTTAAAACAGTTACAAACATTGTTAAAAATTGAAAAAAATGTGTTTATTAAAAAACAAAATACATTAACCCCTTACAATGCAATGACAGCTGCTAAATAAATCTGCTTTCCAAGAGCAAAAGAAAACACCTGCCTTCAAAGTTGTAGAGGGTGACAAAAAACTAACCTAAGCTGTAAACCCTATGGAAAGTAATGGTTAAATACATCAAAAAATTCATTGAGCAATGGGGGTAGTGTGTAATATAACTTTTAGTTATGTACTCACCATAACTTCAGATGTTTGGGATCCATCTCGCCTACATTCTGAATGATGGGTTCGGAGCCGATCCCTCGGCTCCGACTCGGCACGCTTATGCCAAAGAGCGAAGTCTCTTATTGGCTGAGCTTACTATATCCCAGGATGCACCACTACCAGTCCCCCAGATCTAGTTTGTCCGCATACATGCACACACGCATACCCTGCTTATATAACATCGTCAGATGAAACAAGATAAAAACAGTTGAACTCAAAACCGTTCAATCTCTTCTGATCTGCAAGGCAGGGGGAAGGAGGGTGGGTATCAGGAATGTAGGCGAGATGGATCCCAAACATCTGAAGTTATGGTGAGTACATAACTAAAAGATGTTATGTGATCCTATCTCGCCTACATTCTGAATGATGGGACAGCGTCCCTAGCACCTGAATCCTGGGTGGCTCACTGGAAAACACTCCTGAGTACCGTGGAACCAAATGATGCTCGCCCTTTAGATGCCACATCCAATTTGTAGTGGGAAATGAAAGTGTGCGGGTTGGACCAAGTAGCCGCAGCACAAATTTCCGAAATAGCGAGTTTGGAATGAAAAGCTATAGAAGTAGCCATAGCTCTGGTAGAATGAGCTTTGATAGATGATGTAAGATGTTTATTCGAAGAAGAATAGGCCTGAGTTATGCAATCTCTGATCCATTTTGAGATTGTAGCTTTTGTGATGGTTTGGCCCAATTTATGATCTGAGAAGGACACAAACAACTGGTCTGACTTACGAAGTTGCTGAGTCCTGTCTAAATAGAAGCATAATTGCCTGTGAACATCCAATTTGTGGAGAGTGTATTCTGCTTCATTAGAGAATTTTGGAAAGAAAACTGGTAGTTCTAGAGATTGTTGAAGACAGAAACTAGAGCAGACCTTTGGGACAAAGGATGGATTAGGCCTAAGTGATACTCTATCCTTGTGGAAAATCAAGTACGGTGGTTTAATAGACAGGGCTTGAAGCTCTGAGACTCTTCTTGCAGAAGTAATAGCCACTAAGAATGCCGTTTTCCAAGACAGATATTTTAATTCACATGTAGCAGCCGGTTCAAAAGGGGGAGATGTTAATGCGCGAAGTACCAAATCAAGATCCCACGGAGGTGCAGGATGAAAAACTGGTGGTCTTAACAGACTCGCACCTTTAATGAACGTTTTGCATAGTCTGTTGCTCATCAAAGGAGGATCCATGGATTCATGGAATTTAGAGATAGCAGCTAGTTGAACTTTAATAGTTGAGACAGAAGATCCCTGATTAAACAGGGATGTTAAGAATTTCAAAACCTCTGGGACAGGAGCAGTGATAGGGTCTAAGCCCTTGAGTTGAGCCCAGATAGCAAACCTCTTCCACTTACTGAGGTACAATTTGTTAGTGGTGGGTTTGTGGGCGAAGATAAAATGTGAACTACTTCGGGTCTAGTGTGTGACTTCTAACTAAGGTTGGAAGTGGAGGAGCCAAGCTGTCAATTTCAGAGATTGAAGGGACTGATGCCAATGTCCCGACTGATGGATTAGCAAATCCGGGATCAGGTCTAAGGTCCACGGATCGTCCACTGCATGCTTTTTCAGGTAAGGAAACCATATCTGACGAGGCCAGTATGGGGCAATCAGAATCATTGAAGACCCTAGTTGAGAAGCTTTTTGAATAACTTTGGGAAGGAGTGGAATTGGAGGAAAGGCATAAAGTAGCCCTGTTGGCCAAGGTTGTGCTAGAGCATCCATGGCTGGTACTTCCTGATGTGGAATCAAGGAGAAGAACCTTCGGCACTTGGTGTTTTGTGGAGTCGCAAATAGGTCGCAGCACGGCGTCCCCCATCTCTTGAAAACCTGGGCTGCTACTGTGCGGTTTAGAGACCATTCGTGAGGAGAGAGAATTGTCCTGCTTAATTTGTCCGCCAATACATTTGACTTTCCCGGGATGTGGGTCGCTACCAAGAAGCGGTTGGTAGCTACAGCCCATTCCCACACTCTCATGGCCTCTCTGCAAAGGGGATACGATCTGGTCCCTCCTTGTTTGTTCAGATACCAAACCACCGACATGTTGTCTGTGTGGATGGCGATGATGCCCTGAGGAAGAAACTTGTGTAAGGCCTGTAGGGATAGAAGTACAGCCCTCATCTCCAACACGTTGATGTGGAGGAGCTTCTTCCGGAAGCCAAGAGCCCTGAACTAGCCTGCCCAGACAATGCCCCCCCACCCTATCTGGGAGGCATCTGTCGTCAGGGTAACCACCGGAGGGGGGAGAACAAAGGGTTTTCCCTGATCCAAGTTGGATGTCTGAAGCCACCAGCGAAGGTCCCTTTTGCATATGTCCGTAATCATGATGTGATGATTGAGGGAAGATCCTGAAAGGACCATTGAGTTGACAAGAGCCACTGAAGAATCCTCATGTGTAATCTTGCTAGAGGAACTAAAAGAACCGTGGCAGACATTGAGCCTAAAACCTGTAGGACCATCCTGGCTGGGGCTTTGGATCTCGAGATCAGAGCTTGAACTTGGCCCTGTAAAGTTCGGATCCTTTCGGCAGGAAGAAAGACGCCAGATCAATCTTGAGTCTATCTCTGCTCCTATAAACTTTATGCGTTGAGAGGGCAGCAAGACAGACTTTGACCAATTGAATGTAATCCCTAGGGAAACACCCAGGAGATGGTGGCTTTGAGGTTGTCCATTAGTAGATGCCTGGTGGTGGCAGTCAGGAGCCAGTCGTCGAGATAGGGAAACACTTGGAATCCAAGACTTCTCAGGTGAGCCGTCACTACTGCCAAACACTTGGTGAACACCCTGGGGCTGTGGTGAGACCAAAGGGCAGAGCACAAAATTGGTAATGACTGACTCCCAGGCTGAAGCGCAGATACCTTCTGGACGCCTGATGTATCGGTATGTGATAATAGGCGTCCTTGAGGTCTATGGAGCACATCCAAACATCCTTCTCCAACAACGGGAGAATGGATTGTAACGTGACCATTCGGAATCTGGATTTCGTGACGGATTGGTTCAGTCTGCTGAGATCCAATATTGGTCTCAGGTCCCCTGTCTTTTTTGGCACTAAAAGAACCTGGAGTAATTTCCTGATCCGATCTGGTCTGTGGGGACCGGTTGGATGACTCCTTTTTCTAGCAGCTTTAAAGCTTCTGCGGCTGCTATTTCCCTTTGACTGGGTGGTGGGTCCGGGATTCTCTTGGACGGAGGGGGTGAGTCTTTGAATGGGATGGTGTAACCTCCGGCAATGATCCGAAGCACCCATCTGTCCTGAGTGATTGACTCCCAGGCTTTTAGGTGCTTGGCAAAACGACACCAGACTGGCTCCGAGCAGCACAGCCGGGCAATCCCTCATGTCGTGTGGGAGGCTGAAGAGCCACGAAAGGACTCGCGGTCTCCAGAATTGCGGGCCCTCTGCCGCCTCTGGGACGGCGTCTCCTGAAAAATTTCCCGCCTCTGCCTCTGGACGGGAATCTTCCTGCTGTTAGGAGAAAAACTTGCGAGATTTTGAACCACATTTTCCCCTCCTTTGGCCTTGGGGTAAGGCCGAAGGGAGTGGAGTAACGGCCCCTACGGCAGATAACGTTTTCCCTCTTGCTCACAGCGGGTAAGGGTGTCTTTCACCTTGGGTCCAAACAATGAGGACCCATCAAAGGGAGCGTCGGCGAAGGAAGACTTGAAGGCCTCCGCAAACTGACACAAGCGGAGCCAGGCTTGTCTACGTAGAGGCACGCCTGTGCCTGCCGCTCTACAGGGCCCTTCGGCCGCATAGGAAATGAGCCTCATGGACAAGTTAGAAATTGACGTAAGGATAGCCAACTGAGAGCTAACCGACTGGGCTAGCTGCTCAGGTAGGTTACCGAGAGGAATCTGACAACTCCTTGACCAGATCCCTCTGAAGCCTGGTAAAATGTGCCAAGTAATTCAGAGACCTTAAGGTAAAGGCCGCTGAAGTCAAGGTGCGCTTCCCGTACCTATCCATACTCCTAGACTCCTTATTAGGTGGATGGATAGACGTTGAAGCCTCTGCCACGTCCTGTTGTGTAGCAGATGCCACCACCATGGCATCTACAGCCACGCCTTTAGTAAGGAACTCCTTCTCGGGGGGAGCAGATAAAAATTTATTTGGACGAGAAGGGACTGGTTCCACGGTATCTGGATGTTCCCACGCCCTTCGACAAACTAAATCCAGAAGCTCGAAGGGCGGAGACACCCAGGAGGCGGAGGGCTGAGCCCCAAAGGCCTTGAGGAGCACTGATTCGTCAGCAGAGGGGGGTTTGGATATCCAGCCGCCTCGTTGTTTGAGGATCTCTAAGATGTCTGCAAATGAGACATCATCCGAGGACGACTTCGGGGACCCCTCCGCATCATCCATATCAGTGTCCGATGTAATAGACTCGGGGGAGTCCACGTGCTTCCTCTTGCACGATCTCTTCCTTGGGGGTTCCTCTGAAGACAACTCCGAAGAACCCTCAGGAGGAAGGGAACCCCCACTGGGGGTAACCTCAGGCCTCGGGGCTCCGCTGGTTACGGACAGGGGAACTGCCAAAGACCCAGTCTCCACGCCCAGGGAAGGTGCTGGTAAAACCGGAGAGATGGCCGAAGAGGACTTGGCCAAGGCACTCCTCATGGCCCTGAAAGCCGGACCCCCAGAATCCTGGGAGTGTCCGGTCTCCGGAGCCATGATAGTCGACGGAAGTCCCGCAGCCGAAGCACCGAGAGGGAGGCTCGGAACCGAAAGCATAGGTCCCGAAACATCACCCCCGGGTCCAGCCGAAGAAGTCCGCGTACCAAACTCGGACCCGAGGGCCCGGGTTGGAGTAAGGGTCGGAGCCGACTCAGATCTCCACCGGCTCCAACAGCACCTGCTCCGACGGAGCCGAAGCAGTCGGAGGAGGAATGGCAATGGGGTGGGCCATGGTCATCGGCTCCGAAGCCAACTGGGTCGGAACCGAAACAAATTTTTGGAAGACTGGGGACTGGAACAGTCTTTGGAGCACCCTGTCTATATCAGAATCCGACATCCTCGAAGACCGAGAGGAAACAGAACGGGTTCGAGAAGGCCTCTCCATCGGCCCCAAGGGACTAGGGGACCGGCTCCGAGGCGACTCGATGAGAATCGGCGCCGAGGGAATACTCACACCAGATTCCATCGGTGCCGAGGTAGACTTCGGCGCCGAGCAGGAAGTCTCTGAGCGACCCTTGTCGGCTCCGAGAGCAGTGGAGCCGACGAAGGTGACCCGCCTCGATGCCCCAGCCATCGGCTCGAAGCCAGAGGAGTCGATACTGGTGGCATCGAGGCAGACCGTTCGACCTCGGCTCGAAGTCTTTGGAGCCGAAGGAGAGGCCTGCCTAGGTCTCTTGGCAGTCGGATCCGACGGACTGGTCGGAACCGAAGCCCTTTTCTTTTTGGCAGGAGCCGGAGAGGATGCCAAGGCTTCTTCAAAAGAGGGTTTAATTAACCCCTTAAGAATCAATTTATTTTTCCTCTCCTGGAGGACCCTTGAGGAAAAAGCGTGACATACGCTACATGACTCCTGCAAGTGCTTTGCCCCTAAACAATATACACAGAGCAAATGATAGTCAGTAATAGACATCTTAAAACCACATTTCGAACATTTTTTAAAGCCCGAAGGCCTAGGGGTTTGAGACATGATGTTAACAATTCTTTGACAGGAATTCAAACAACTATAGATTTGCTTGTGGTAAATCTAAGCTTATAGTTAAAGTTTAACACAAACACTAGCTGTAAATGACAGGGAACTCTCAACTACTGTAGACTAGAGACCCTGAAAGGTTTTCAAAGGTTGACCGTCTGGGAAGGCCCTTGGATGTAAGGGGGGCCGAAAACAAACTCAACCCAATCACACACAACAATCTTCACAATCCAAACGTACACAAAGAAGCGATAGCCGTTAAAACAGCTTTTGTGACCAAAAAACAGCAAAAAACTGACAGAAAAGTAGTTAATAAAAGCTACTCAGCCCAGCCAGCTCGAGACCACGTCTTCGCAGGGAAGCGGCAAACGAGATCTGGGGGACTGGTAGTGGTGCATCCTGGGATATAGTAAGCTCAGCCAATAAGAGACTTCGCTCTTTGGCATAAGCGTGCCGAGTCGGAGCCGAGGGATCGGCTCCGAACCCATCATTCAGAATGTAGGCGAGATAGGATCACATAACATCTTATGTATCTGTCCTTGATAGTATTATAACCTGTCTCTGTTAGTTTTTAAAACACTAATGAGACTAATGGTGTCGTGTAGCACCATAATATTAAGTCATTACTCTCACCTATTATATATAGCAGTTTTTTAAATTTAAAATTCCAGCTTTTGACGCACGCACCCAATAAGGTTCGGCAAATTAATCCTTTATCATTTTTTCTTAACGTTGGAACCTATGTAACATTTTACAAAAATGTTTTTATAAAAATTGTCAAAAAAAAAAAAAAAAGAAAAGAACCCAAAAACAAACAAAAAAAAAAAAGGAAAACCCACAACACTAGAACACACCCATAATCTATTAACTTAAAACACACACAGCTATAGGTTTGGCAGAAATGTTTCCTAACACAGGCCCTAGTTAACCTGAAACTGATGCTAAAACACATGCTATATTGTCTGTGCTTCTACTTACACTAACTGGTGTCTTTTTCTTTTATTTCCCCTTCCACAGATGTGAAAACTACTTGCGTACTTTCTGAAATTAACTTTTAGCCTTGAAGAAACCAGTGTCTTATTGGCCTACTATCAATGTCGATATCAAAGTAGAACATTAAAAACGGCGAACGTTCTTAAGTCGAGCTCTAAAAATCTAAATCAGAATGTCGGCCGGAACAATTTTTCCAGGGAAAAACATTACTGGGCCATTGCTGGGACTTTGCCGTTTCCTCCACTGTGCTGCAATCTCGAAGTTGGTATATTTAAGCAGGGTGGTGGTGGGGGGGGGGGGTGTGTGAACCCCCCCACTTTATTTTGTCTGTGGATTTTTTTTTTGGAACAGTGATTTTTTCCCCCCTGGGAAAAAATTGCTGTTCCGTGTCTTCGACATTCTGTGGTTTCAGTTTTTAGAGTTTGACACAAGTGTGTTCAGTGTTTTTAACATTCTACTTTGTGATGCAGACCTTACTATCAGCCTGCCTCCAAGGAAAAGTAAGAGAAAAAAAGAAAGATGCATTACTCTGTTGCAGCCTGAAAGACGAGCTGAAACTATTGCTGTTAAAGGAATTATATTCAGTTTCTCACATTTACTTTTCACTTAAAAATCTGTTATTTGATCAAGGAAAGGGTCTTAATCCAAATATTCAGAAATACCCAAAATGAGACTCTACTGATAAAAGTAACCAAGAAACCAAAAATATATCAGTCCAGGAAGACTTCAACCACTCTTTATTAACGCCAGTAAGTACAAGTATGTTTTCGTCAAACACCTAGACTTCGTCAGATACTCCATGGTTGGTTAAAAAACAACTTATATACAGTCACCCACTTCAATTAAACAATTGACCAATTAAGATTTAAAAACAAATGTATAAAAACATGATAAACTTCAACTATTAATATACGCATAAGAAACATTCCAAATACTAAAATGAATGTCATAAATCATAAAATTGCATAAAATAAACAAAAAATATATATAATTTGCAACCTCATTAAATTGTGCAATAAACAATATGAACTGTCATAGGATCATATACAAGCTAAAAAAAGGGTTGATACAACAAAAATAGTTATAATTTCCCTGCCTTTAAGATATGGTGCAATGGAAATAGTTTCATTTAAACCTGGACTCTTATTAGCTTCAAGCAGAATCTGCCAGTACGTCTCCCTATGTTCTAACTATTTCCCAGGGGCCTCCCCTGTTGTCACGGGCCCAAGACTCTATCACAAAAAATACAAAAGTTGCCCCAGAACAGACCAAGGAATGTCTGTATAGGGCATTGTTAGAATTCTGTTTTTCCATTTCATAATGATGTTCATATATTCTCCTTTTAAGGGGTCTCTCGGTTTTGCCAACATAAAATGCTTGACATGATAGACAAGTAACCAGATAAATGACCCCTGTGGTATTGCAATTGGAGAATGTAGTAGCCCTGATCAATTATTTCTAGAGGGGAGAAATACTTTGTCGGTGTGCATAATGTGTTTACACAGAGCACGAACCGCACCTATATGTACCCTTACGCAAAATGGAACACATTTATCCTAGGCTCATGTTCAAGTATGTTTTTGATGTTCATACCCTTTCTATACACTGTTTTGACTGTTTTACCTTTTAGATTACTCAAATCTGTAATATCCTGAAAGGAATCCCATTCACGCTCAACAATATTCCTAATGAAGCCAGCATTTACACTGTATTCAGTAATAAAAGCCTTGTTGAACCCAGAAAGGGATTCACCTAATCTGCCATCATGCTTGGATGTATCCAATTTACCAATACCCAAGATGGATCGAAATTTAGTTAACCTACCATCCTGTACCTCCTGTTTTACACTGGATATAAAGTCATCCGGGTAACCCCTTTCTTTAAACATAGCTGTAAGTTTAACACATTCAGTTTGATATTGTGATTCCTCAGAGGTCATACGTGATACCTGGACAAACTGGCCCTTGACGATGCCCTTCTTTTGATACCTGGGATGTGAACTCAAAAAATGAATATAACTATTTGAAAATGTAGGTTTTCTATAAATACAAGATTGAAAACCAGTATCACACTTATTTAATGTCACATCCAGGTAATTGACCCTTTCTGGATGTACTTGGTAAGAAGTAAAAGTCAAAAATTCAGTGGTAGAATTGAGATAACTAATAAATTCCTCTATGGTGCTAGTCGAGCCAGTCCAAAAATACTGATATCATCCAGGAACCTGGAATAAAATATCCAATTGCTCCTGACTATACTGTTGAAGACAAACTTCTTCTCCCATACTGATAATACAATATCAGCATAGGTAGGGGCACAATTAGCACCCATGGCCACTCCTGTTTGTTTAAAGTATTCCGCTGCAAAGTAGATGTAATTATTGTACAACACCAATTCAATCAATTCCAAAATAAGGGAGATATCATTTTGGCTAGCCTGGGGACATTCCCTAAGGGCTTCCTCCACCCATAGTAATCCGATATCATGGGGTATTACAGAAAAAAGATCAGCCACATTGATGGTAAGAAATTCTAAAATTAGGTACATTAAACTCGGGTTGAATCTTACATAAAAATTTCCAAGAATCCTTGAGTAAATGGTGTTCCCTACCCCACAAGTTTTTCAATTTCCAATCCAGATATTTGGATAAGGGGTGGGTCTTAGAACCCTGAGCTGAAACAATGGGCCTCAAGGGTGGATTGCCTGGGTCCTCGTGGATTTTTGGCACCCCAAAAGTCGTAGGTACTCTGGGATTCTCATTTTCTAAAAAACGATAGGTACTAAAATCTATAACTTCCTGATCAAATAAATCCTTGATGGCCAAATCAATTTTCTTATATGAAATGTGAATTTCACTAATAGAAACAGGTGACTATCTAGCTGTATCATGTAATATAGCATGCATCTTACTTTCATACATCTTATCCATTAGGACCGTACCACCCCCTTTGTCAGGTTTCATAACCCTGACATTAGGATTATGGCCAAGTTCAGAAAGCAGATCAATTTCTGCCTTAGTCAAGTTGGAAGAGAATTTGTTGTCTGATATAGCTTTTCTGATTTGTCTTTCCATTCTATGCTCCAAATTCCTCAGTTGGGGATGTATAGGGGAGTTGAATGTACTAGACCTGTTAGGGGTAGGAACTTGACAGTGTAAAGTGGTGCCAAAAATATTTTCCAAATTAAGTTTTCTAATAAAAAGTTTAAGATCTAAAATAACCTTTACGATGTTACTACTTCTTTTCGGCACATACTTAAAACCCTTGGTGAACAGGTCAAAGAATGTATCAGTGATTGAAAGGTCACTATAATTATATTATATTAATCCAAATATTCACCTATGCAAAAGTAAGAGAAAACATATCAGCTCTACATATATTATGATCTGTGTTACTTTATACCCCATCCCCCAACCTCAACAACCCAAGATTACAGCCTGTTAAATTAAACATGTTTTTTTGTTTTTCTTTTTTTGCACTGTAATGTCTACATTTCTTTACAGTAGGAAAAATAAAGAGGAAGAAAAACAAGCATGTTTACTTTAATAACTATCACATATAAAAAGCTAAAAAATACTACTACTACAAAATATGCAGTTTATATTGGGAAAAGTTTCAAAGTGAGGCAAATGCCTTTCAGTTACTCAAGTTTAAGTCAACAAAAGTCCACTCGTTCCACTTATTCTTGTCAAACCGTATTTTACAAATGCGATTGATGCTTTGCAATCTCACATTTACTAACAAATGTCCATATTGCTGGCGTTCTTCCTGTTTATCTGCACTGCCATTCTTCAGGATTCTGGTTCAGTTTTTCCTGATCCTATTCTTCTGGTCAACTCCTCTGCTTTTCTCTCTCTCTCAAGCATTTTCCTTTTTAAGCAGGCATTGGGCTGTGTGTTTGTGCATGCTCATGGACAGCTGTAGTCATCGGCCTGAGTTTTTGTGCTGATCTGTGGCTACACACACCCGACTTTGGTTGTGCGAATCTGTATGGCTGGTAGCTGGGTATACAAGCTTAGGTATCTGTTAGTTTCTCTGCATGTAGTGCTGTTTGTGGATGGTGCATAGTGGGTTACAGTCTTGAGAGTTTGTGTGAGGTGATGTGCATCTGAGGATGCCTACAATATTTTGGCCATGTGTTTGCTTGTGACTGTGTGCTGAGCTTTGTCTGTGGATGGCCAGGTGATATCCAATTAACTTTTGTGCAAGTTTTCTGTACACTGAGCTATGCCTGTGGGTAGAAGCACACACTAGGCCATACATTTCTGAGAGTACACATGTTGAAATACATCAGTGGATGGCTTCTTGAAATGGGTCTGTATGTTTGTGTACGAATTTTTGAATGGATGCATAAACTGGGAGATAATTTGAGATGTTTGCCCACCCTTGAGAGGAAAAATAACAGTCCAAGAACAGTAGTCCCCATGAGGCAACTAAAAGTACAGCCTCACTTTAGCTACTTTTTCATTGTAAAAAGACTTCTGTAGATTAGGCCAGTGCCTGTAGAACAGCATAAGTTTAAAAAAAAAGTAATGAAAACCCTAGCGTCCTTCCAGAAAACACTTAAGATATTCTTATACCAGGATGTCAAGTGTACTTACTTCCATGATGGTTAAACCACAACTCCTGTACTTCTGTACCTTTCAACTGCTCCTTCAATAAAAGCAAATGTTTTGTATTACATCTGAATGTATACATACTCCCCCACATGCAGGTGCTGTGTATATATAGTACTCATCCACTGTAAATATGTACAGTATTGTTGATTCTCCTGCTCAGTCGTAATGTTTTCCTTTATGTTGTTGTTGCTTGTACTGCACAGATGTGATTCATTTTGTACTTTTGTAAATGGGTCATGACTGAAAAGGATCACTAGGACCAGCGCACACTCTTTCTGTTAATCAAACTGTAAATAAATATTTGTTGAGCTGTGTCTGTGGATGGCTACATTAATTGGATTGTAGGTTTGTGCGCTAGTTTATCTGCTCCAAGCTGTGGTTTTGGTTAGCTGCATGCAGTGGATTGTTTGTATGCTAGTCTCCGGTGCATGCTGCCTATATCACTAATGGACACAGACAGCCTCCCAGGACCCTGCTTGTTTCATCTCCCAAGCCACTGCTTATACTTAAGGGTATCAAAACTTTTCAGAGATTTGGGATGCATGGCTAGGCATGAAAAGCCCCTTGTAGTCATTAGCTTAGTACACATCTATGAGCCTGTAGCAGTGGAAGAGATTTCACTGGCAAAATCTCAGTGTGCTTTATTATCAGAAGAATAAAAAGCAGAGTCTCCCTTGTGCCTGATGGCTCATTTTTTTTTTTATTGGACAAACTTTTGCAATTCCTCCTTAGCCTTTTCTACATCAGACTACCTTGACCCCCCAGGAAAAAAAATATTTTCTTAATACAGCTGGATACAGCTGCTTGAATCTCACACTTGCCTCTTGACATTCCCTGACTACTGGAATAATTTTTTCTGCCTGGTGTACAGTGAATCATCATTTTCGAACACACTACTGTCTCCAACTTAATACCTTGCCCTTTTGCTACAGTTTTGTCAGGATGAACTATTTTTGCTGGTAGGTTTTTATCTTTACTGACAGGTCTTGGCCGCTTTCTCATGGCCACATTTGAAGCTCATGTCCTTTCAATTAAGGATTCCTGCTGTGGGATACCAGTCCAGTTGCTTATTTGTGCCTTCATAACATTAATACAGTCTGTTTCTGTGGTGCAGCAGAAAATCTCAGATTTTCCTGACATGCTTTGTCTTCTAACTCTACCGTTTTTTGAAACACCTCTTCTTGAGCAGTCTCATACAACAGGAAGTGTTTTTTTTTCATTTCATTCTGATTTTTGTAGTTTTATCAGCTCATCAGAATACCTGTTTAAAGTTTCTTCCATTTTTCCAGCCTTTTATTTCAGCTTACACTCCTTCAGTGTTTCTTTTAATCAGCTCTAAGCATATTTGACTTTTTTTCCTCTACATTACTAGAAGCCATGTCTTGCACCAAACCTAGAGCTTAAACTGCTTTTTTCTCAACAGCTGCAGGATTCTTCCCAGTCAGTGTTTTCTCTAACTTTTCTAGTTGATTTTCTTTCAAATTCTTAGTTTCTTCTTTGCAGGCATCCAGGCAGTGTATTTACTAGCTAGTAACTGAATAAGCTATCTCTGGCTGCAGTTTCTCAGTTTTTCACACAGAGTTATCAAGCTGCTGCTGATCAATGTGCAGCCACCCTGGAAGTTCACGGGACAGGTCAAATTTGAGCACAAAAAACTAAACTAGGCTTAAAATAGCTCACAAATGCAGCAAGCCTATAACTTACCTACGAACCTACCTTACTGACACTGAATTGGTCTGTTACTTATGGGGGACACCAAAACCCTATACACTGACAGTGGTGGAGGTGGCTCCCCCAACTCTGATCCGAAGCATCCGTGTACAGCTTCTGAGCGGGCAGAGGGACTTGAAAAGGCAGGCTGGGATTCAAAAATCTGATGAAACCACCAGTGGAACTCAAGTTTCAGGCAATGTAATATAGGCAAGATCCAGAAGATGGCAATGCTGAAGCCAGACAGCCTTGAGGTACCACTGAAATTTCCTCACATTGAGTCTGGTAAAAGGAACCACAGGAATGGTGGATGCCATCAACACCAGAGCTCAAAGGAATTCCCTTGCATGAAGCAGCGAAAGAAGGGACTGCAAATAATCCATTAAGGTCAGAACCTTGAGAGGAGGCAGCACAGTCTGAATCCTGCAGCTTGGAAAAGCTGATCTTGAGGAGTCAGCACAGACTTTATAAGGTTTATGGTGAACACTAGACTTTGCAGAAGCTGCACTGTAAACTCGAAATCCTGAAGATGACAATGCTGGGTAGGAGGTCATCACAATAAGGGAAAATCTGAATTCCCTGAAGCCTGTAGAAGGCCACCACATGGGCTAGACAGGCAATTGATAAAAACTCTTGGAGCCTTAGAGAAACCAAAAGGCAAAGCAGATGGCTGATAAAAAGAAGTTATGTCCTTACCATAACGTTCCATGTGGAGTGTTCATCTCGCCTTGGTTATTACACATGGGTTCGGAGCCGATCCTCGGCTCCGTGCCGGCCGACTGCAAGCTCTGCATCGAGAAGAAGCTCGAGGACATCTAATACCCACAACCCCCCTCTGCCTTTACCTCAGATCTAGTTTGCAAGCAAACCAGACATAAAGCACGCACACATGCCAAACTATATACGTAAGTACATATATACAAACATACCAAGGGTATGATAGTAACACTAATACTGCAACAGCAGAAGGAGAATACTCCAGACCAGGCACCAAATCGAACGTTCTTCCTAAGGGTGGGAAGGGTGGGAGTGTAATAACCAAGGCGAGATGAACACTCCACATGGAACGTTATGGTAAGGACATAACTTCTTTATGTGAGAGCGTTCAATCTCGCCTTTGTTCTTACACATGGGTAGCGTCCCTAGCTCCATGATCCTGAGGAACTCAAGGGAGAACGTTCTTGAGCACAGTGGAACCAAAGGTTGCCCTATCCCTAGAAACCCTGTCCACTTTGTAATGAGATATAAATGTATGTGGTTTAGCCCAAGTAGCAGCCGCACAAATAGTGTCTAGTGGTAAGCGGGCTGCGTGAGCCAAAGATGTAGAAACTGATCTGGTGGAATGTCCTTTGGGTTTTGTTGATAATGTTTGATCAGAGGCTTCATAAACATATGTGATACAGTCAGCCATTTAGAAAGAGTTCGTTTCGTAACTGCAAGACCCTTTCTGCTGTCAGCAAAAGCTACAAATAGTTGATCAGATTTCCTGTGATCTTTTGTTCTATCCAAATAAAATCTGAGTTGTCTATGGACGTCCAGTTTGTGCAACATATACTCCAATTTATTAGAGTGGTTCTTAAAGAAGGTGGGTAGTTCAATGGACTGATTAATATTACTAGAAGAACAAACTTTGGGAAGAAAGGATGGATTAGTGCGTAGGGATACTCTGTCAGAATGAAATATTAAATAAGGATGCTTGACAGAAAGGGCCTGAAGCTCAGACACTCGCCTAGCAGATGTAATGGCCACTAGGAATAAAGTTTTCCATGACAAGAATTTCAATGTGCAACTTGAGGCTGGTTCAAAGGGTGGCAACATCAATTTAGAGAGCAACAGGTTTAAATTCCACGGTGATGTCGGACTTCTGACTGGTGGTCTGATATGAAAAGAACCTTTTAAAAGGCTTTAGACAGTCTGTGAGCCATAATAGGCACCACATTCCTCTACATGATAGTTAGAAATGGCAGCTAACTGTACTCTTAAAGTAGCCGGGGAAGCTCCTTCATGAAATAGTTCAGTCAAGAACTCTAAAACCTTGTTTAACGGAGCTAACAGGGTCCAAATGATGTGACTCACTTAAAAGACAAAACGTTTCCACTTACTGGTGTAAGTCTTAGTAGTGGAAACTTTATGAGAAGCTACTAAAATATCTTGAACCGCCGATGTAAGTGGAACCGACCTGGCTAGAAAGGGAAGCGGAGCAGCCAAGCTGCTAGATGGAGAGATTCTAGAGATGGGTGAGGAACTCCTGACGAGTGAGTCAGTAGATCTGGCTCTGGGTCCAGCATCCAAGGTCCCCGAATGCGGTGACGCAATAGAAAGGGGAACCAAATTTGACGAGGCCAGAACGGGGCAATGAGAATAGTAGTCCTCTGAAGGTTGTTGGCTTTCTGTAGAAACTTTGCAATCAGGGGAAATGGAGGAAAAGCATACAGGAGACCCGGGGGCCAATCGTGCACCAGCGCGTCCCTGGGGACTTCCCCTGGAGGGGGTAATAGGGCAAAGTAGCTCCTGCATTTGGCGTTCATTGGAGACGCAAACAGATCGCAGGTAGGCTGGCCCCATTTGCAAAATATCCTTCTCGCAACTGACTGTTTGAGGGACCACTCGTGAGGCAATAGTATTGCCCTGCTCAGCCTGTCGGCTATGACGTTGGATGACCCCGGGATGTGCGTTGCGATCAGAAAGCGACCCCTGTACTCTGCCCATTGCCAACTTCTCATGGCCTCTCTGCATAGTTGGTAAGACCTGGTTCCCCCTTGCTTGTTTATGTACCAGACTACGGACATGTTGTCTGGCTGAACTGCAATGGTCCCTGGAGGAAGGAGGGGAGCAAAGTGTTGCAACGCCAAAAACACTGCCCTCAACTCCAGAACATTGATGTGCAGATTGTACTCCAGATTGGTCCATTCGCCTTGGACTGTCTGTCCCTGAAAGATGCCCCCCCACCCTATCTGGGAAGCGTCCGTGGTTATCGCTGACGGTGCGGGTAGCACAAATGGTCTTCCGCTGGATAGGTTGCAAGTCTGTAACCACCACATTAGGTGTGATTTGCATGTTTTCGTTATCAAAATTTCGTGAGTCAGTGGAAGTTGTTGGAATGACCATTGTGCAAACAGAAGCCATTGTAGCACTCTCATGTGCAGTCTTCCCAATGGTATCGCAATGAGAGAAGCTGCCATGAGACCCAAAACTTTCAGAACAATTTTTGCCGGTGACTTTCTGGACGACAGTAGAAGGGAAATGTTGAATTGAAGTGCTAGTATTCTTTCTGTAGGAAGTTTTAGAACTAAATGACGCGTATCTAATTCCGCTCCTATGAATAAGATATGCTGTGATGGCTGTAGCAACGATTTTTCGAAATTTACTGAAATGCCAAGGTGTGTACAAAGTTGTAGGGTGTAATCCCTGGCTTGTATCAGTTGACGCCTGGTGGTGGCAGACAGGAGCCAGTCGTCCAGATACGGAAACACCTGGAATCCTAGGCGCCTCAGATGAGACGCTACCACTGCCATGCATTTGGTGAAGACCCTGGGGGCTGTAGTCAGACCAAAGGGCAGGGCTCGAAACTGATAGTGACTGGCTCCCAGCCGAAGCGCAAATGATCCCTGGATGCCCTGGCCATTTTGATGTGGTAGTATCGTCCTTCAGATCTATCGAGCACATCCAGTCGTCCTTCCGTAAGAATGGAAGGATCGATTGAAGCGTGACCATTCGGAACTTTTCCTTCTTGACAAAGGTGTTGAGATGGCTTAGGTCCAGAATCGGCCTCCAGTCCCCTGTTTTCTTTGGAACTAAAAAGAACCTCGAGTAAGTTCCGAATCCTATTTGGTCCGCTGGGACTGGTTGGATGACTCTTTTCTTAGCAGCTTTGAAATTTCTGTAGCTGCTGGGTCTCGCAGATGGGGTGGTACATCTGGGAGTTCTCTTTGGAATGGGTGTGGATAGAAATGGGATTTTGTAACCTCTGGTAACAATGCTTTTTACCCAATTGTCTGAAGAGAGGTTTTGCCAGGCCTGAGGGTATAAAGCTAGCGACCCCGACTGCCTCCAGAGCAGGACAGTCGGGCCTCCTCTCAGGAGTGCTGAAAAGGTTTGCCAGGGAGGTTATCCCTGTCACCTTGGTTTTGGACCCCTCTGCCGCCAGGGCGGCGTCTTCCACCTCTGCCCCTGCCTCTAGAGGGGCATCACCCTGTGTGTTTGGGAAAGATCCTTGGGGTTTTCGAAACCACATTTTCCCACCACGTTGCCCTTTGGGGTACGGTCTGGAAGGGGTGGAAAACGGACTCCGACAGCAGGCAGAGTCTTTCCCTCCTGTTCACACCGGGTAAGGGTCTCGTTTACTTTAGGGCCAAAAAGTGTGGCTCCGTCAAATGGGGCGTTAGTAAAGGAAGACTTGAAGACTTCGAAAGCGAACATAAGCGCATCCAGGATTGCCTACGAAGAGCAATCGCTGAAGCCGCTGCCCTACTCGATCCTTCGGCTGCATAGGATATCAGCCTCATGGACGAGTTTACAATGGACGTAAGGGTGTTGAGATGCGCTGTAACTTTCTCTGAAACAGCAGCATCTGTAGTACCCTGGAGGGTATCTCCCAACTCTTTGACTAGATCCCTCTGTAAACGTGTAAAATGAGTCAAATAGTTCAGGGAACGCATAGAGAAAGCCGCTGAACTGAAAATGCGCTTCCCATATCTGTCCATGGTCCTAGAATCTTTGTTAGGCGGATGGACAGATGAGGAAGACTCCGACATCTCCTTTTCGTGGCGCTGCCACCACCATGGCGTCTACTGGAACTCCTTTGGTGAGGTAAGCCTTGTCCTGTGGTGCCGTAATGTACTTATTTGGCTTCCTAGGGACTGGTTCCACCGTGTCAGGTGTCTGCCACGCCCTTCGAGCAATCAATTCCATTAACTCATCAAAGGGCGGAGTGACCCAGGAGGAGGAAGGGCGAGCACCAAATGCCTTCAGCAAAACTGACTCATCCTCAGAAGGGGGGAGGGCTTGCCAGTCACCTCTCTGTTTTAGGATCTCCAAGATGTCAGAAAAAAAGAGACATCCTCTGAAGGTGACTTAGGGGACCCTTCTGACTCATCTAAGTCAGTATCAGATGTCAAGGATTCTTGTGGAGAATTCAAGTGTCTCCTCTTACACAGTCTTTTCCTAGGGACTTCTTCGTGGGGAGCATCCGAAGAAGCCTCCGAGGAAGAGGGGGCACCCTCCAGGGGTGGCTGAGACACTGGTGCCCGACGCTTGGACGTGGCCGTGGGTGCAGAGGAGGATAACGGTCCTTTGTGGGGAGGAGAAGCTGTACCTGCTGATGTGGTTGTCTGGGTAGACAACACCTTCCTCATGAGATCGAAGGCCCCCGGGTCCCGAGTCGAGGTATCTCCCGGTTCGAAGAAATGGGAAGAATCCCGAAACAGGAACCGAAGGCACCGACCCGAGGACGGAACCGAGTCGATCCGTGCTGAGGCCCGAGAGGAGCGTCGGAACGAAACATCGGTCCGACTCTCGGTCCCGGAACCAAGGACGGATCTTCGCCCCGAGACTCCAGTACCGGATCGGATGGAGTCGAGGTGAACGGTGCCGACCGAGAAAAGACGGTTCTGGCACCGAGGGCTCCACAATCATCAGTTCAGCTTCTTCCGGCTCCAAGACTGGCCAGGTCTCGGAGGAGGAACAGATGGAGATAGTGGCAGGCCTTCAAGTCTCGACATCAACTGAGAGGAGACCGAGATAAGCTTGGATAGGGCTGTATGCTCCATCAATTTCTGCACCACACGGTCCACATCGGTGTCGGAAAGGGGCCTGGAAGAACGAGTCGAAGGGATCGAAGACGGAGCCGACCTCAACAGAGTCGGTGGAGGGAGCTCCGTCACCGGTTCCAAGACTCGAGGCTCGGAAACTGCCAACAGTTGAACACTCGGCCCGAAGTCTGTGGAACCGGTGATCTAACTATACCAAGAGCTCGGAGCCGATGACTTGGGCTCCGACGTCTTCGACCCCTTCGAGGACTTGGATGCCTGGTCTGAAGCATCCAGAGCCTCCTGGAAAGAGGGTTTCAACAATCCTCTATCCATCAGTTTCCTGCTCCTATCTGTCATGACCCTCCCACTAAAAGAGTGACAAATAGAACAGTCCTCTTGTAAGTGGAGAGGGCCAAGACAGTAGACACAGGAACTGTGGTTGTCTGTGACCGACATCTTTTGGCCACACTGACAACGTTTGAAGCCAGATTTCATTTTCTCAGACATAATGAAAAGAGAAAGAAAACAGTCAAGTCCAGTAACAGTCAATCCAGGTAAAAAGTCAAATCCGGTATTTTGTAAGTCCGATTGTCAATCCAAGTAGGGGTGGTAGGCCCCGAAAAACTCTATACCAGTTAGTTAAACTAAGTTAAACTAATTTAATGGTACCGAGAATTCTGCTCTACTCACACACCGTACACTAACTATCAATAACTATAGATCTTGAAGTTCTTTTGAAAATTTAACCAAAATAGTTAAAATCTTATCTGAAAAAGCCTCGAGCTAGCCTCCAGCGATGCGTATGCAGCAGCGGCAAACTAGATCTGGGGTAAAGGCAGAGGGGGATTGTGGGTATTAGATGTCCTCGAGCTTCTTCTCGATGCAGAGCTTGCAGTCGGCCGGCACGGAGCCGAGGATCGGCTCCGAACCCATGTGTAAGAACAAAGGCGAGATTGAACACTCTCACATCTATAGATCTTAAAGAAGTTCTTTTGAAAATTTAACCAAAATAGTTAAAATCTTATCTGAAAAAGCCTCGAGCTAGCCTCCAGCGATGCGTATGCAGCAGCGGCAAACTAGATCTGAGGTAAAGGCAGAGGGGGATTGTGGGTATTAGATGTCCTCGAGCTTCTTCTCGATGCAGAGCTTGCAGTCGGCCGGCACGGAGCCGAGGATCGGCTCCGAACCCATGTGTAAGAACAAAGGCGAGATTGAACACTCTCACATCATGAAGAATACAGAGAAAAAAAAAACTTCATGAAATGAGGGTGAAAAGGAATGTGAAGGTAAAAATCTTTCCAATTCAGAGGCACCAGGAAACCTTGAAGCAACTGACAGAAGGAGACTTCAGTGTTTAGGAAAGATCCAGAATGGGCCTCCAAGACCTCTCCATTCTTGCAAACTAGAAACATCCTGGAATAAAACCAGTGCCCTGTTGAAGGAGGGAGGGGGGCTGAATGGTTCCTTGCAACAAAGATCCTATAGAAATACAGAAAAGTAAGGGTGCTGGCAAGAAGGTGGTTGTGGAATACCCACAAAGGGAGGGAAGGACTTCCATACACCATAAATAACCCTTTTGCATAATGGAACGTACCCAACAGTCTGATTATATGTTGCCAAACAGGAAAAGGAAAGAATTAACCTGAGGGAAAGAGGAACCTGGCAGAAAGGCGGAGATGGCTGAATGTCAGATGGAAGCAGATTTATCAGGGAAAGAAGTCTTTTGCGTCTTATAACCCTGAGTAGATTTATCAGGAAAAACTTTCTCGGAGGACCATTTACACCCTTGGAAGGCTATCTGGACTGCCTTCAGACAAAGGAAGACTCAGAGGGGAAATTAATTTGGAAGTTAGGACAGTGGACAAAGACTTTTCAGCTCCTGCATAAATTTCCCTTTCTCTTGAAGGGTCATAAAAATCTCACCCACAGCACAGCCAAGGAGATTCTGGTCATCTAAAGAACAATGGAGCTTTGACTTGATGTTGGAGCAAACCTGTTAGCATAACCAGCAGTACCTTTCATTAAAGACCCTGGGCAGCTGCCCTAGAAGAGACATCAGCAGCTTAATAACCGCACTTTACAGAATGACGACCCACCTGGGAAGCACTGCCAAACAAGGAAATGGCGGAAGTCTTTGCCCCAGAATCAAGCAAATCAGTCAGAATAACCCCAAGATGAGAAAGAACAAGCAGGACAAACCTAGTCATATGGGTCTGGTAATTAATAGCCCTGCAAGTTAAACTGGCAGAAGTATATACTTTCTCCCTCATACAGGACCATAGCAACACTGTCCTTGTCTGATAAAGCTGGATTAGACCAGGACAGCAACTTAGATGACTTATCAGTAAGCCAAGGAAATCACAGCAGAGTGAAAAGAGCTTTTGTACAGAATTTCTGGGCTTTATTGATTTTACAGAACCTGTAAGGCTTCTTTGGAGCAGAGGCTGGGAATCAGGGGCTTGAAAATCTGCAGAGAAAGTATCCAACAAAGCATGCAACACAAGTGGGATTTGCAGATGGACTGGGTGAAAATTTTCAACAGCTCATAGTATTCTTCTGGACATCAGAAACATGGGAACAATCCCAGTTAAAATGCTCCATCATATGTACCACAGTACCTCCAAAGAATAAATTCTTCCAAAGGGGAATTTAGAGAAAGAGAATTTCCCTCAGATCCTAAGTCAAGGGGGAATGGAGTTAACATTAAGCCAAGGACTCTCCCCAGAATCTGAACTTAACACTTCAGAGGACTCTGACTTCCTATGTGTTTAGAAGGAGAAGACAACCATGAAAAGCAAGTGTAAAATCTTACCAAAACAGCAGATGTCCCTGCCTTCACTGCTGCAGTATTTATTACTTGTGAATTCCCTGCCCTAGAAGCCCCATCATCAGCTAGGAGTCTATATCACTTTGTTGAATGCTTTATTCAGCGAATCACTATTTATTAAACTTGGTTAAACAAAAGCTCGTCTAAGTGAATGATCATTTCAGTGAAAATTTTCTAAGAGGAAAAAAAATAGTGAGATGGCTACCGACCATAGCAAATGCAATAAAACTTAACCCAACTAAATATACTAGCTCAGAGGTCACACTACAGTGGGGAAAACGGTAAATTCCCAATGGTGACTAACCACATCCTTTCCCTGAAAAAAATTGCTGAAATGATCATTTGCATAAATGAGCTTTGATTTAAGTGAGTTCAATAAATAGTGATTCGCTGAATAAATCATTGGCGAGTTTACCGAAGCCTGCTGTTGCTTTAAGGTATGCCAAACTTCACGCAAATGTTCCTCGCATAGCGTAGGGCATAAATGTGACATCCAGATGTACCAGCTGTGGCTCACCTTCAGTCTTATTGCTACAGAGTAGCCCCCTCCCTGAAGTAACCACCTCACCAGCTCAGAAATGATTGCCCCAGTAGGAACAGTCTAAGGAAACCCAGGAGGCAACCAGTACGGCCAGGAAGGAAAGAGGACTGAGGAGGAGGAGGGAATGAAAACTGCAGCAGTGAAGGCAAAGACATCCACTGTTATAGTAAGATTTTACACAGCTGTACTATGGCCTTACATTTACTCCTGCAGTATTCTTTACTTGTGGGAAAGTGCCAAAGCTCCAGAAGAAACCTGGGAGGAAGGAGCAGTAGAGCCCTCTAAGAAGCCATATGCGATGGCCCTAGCAAAATCAGCTCTAGCTCTGGAGATACCATCCAACTTGCAATGCTTGGTAAAAATATGCAGAGATGTCCAGGTAGCTGCCTCAAGAACAGAATTAGCATCTAAGCCCTTGAAAAAAGCACCAGAGGAAGCCACAGCTCTAGTAGAATGAGCCTTAACATAAGGAAATTTCTTACCATGAAAAGTATAATAAGAATAGCCTTTGAAATCCCCCCAAAAAATAGATTGCTTGGATACAGCTAAACCTAAGGACCTAGGATGAAACTGACCAGATTTTCTAACAGCCTTATTCTTATCCAAATAAAATCAAAGTTGTCTAGGCAGTAGATGGCAGGCTCTGAGCACTACCAACTGCTGTATTAATTTACCCTCTTATACCTCCCTCAGGGGTCCACTTTCTATACAGTAACTTTTGTTCCACTATACAGACTCCCTTTTCCTTTCTCCTGAGCTACTTCCCCTCCTCCTGAGCTACTTCCCCTCAAGCTTTGTAAAGTAGGATTCCGAAAGATGAGCCTGTCTCAACTCTACCTTTGTGACTCCTGACATCAACTCCCCTTCCACAGGAAGCCTAGTATTGTCTGATAGCCATGCCTCACTGTCAGCCTGGGTACTACCACTCACCACTGTCCTTGCAGTCACCCTGTCCAAGGGAACATCGGTACCCACCAGCAGCTGTGGCTCACTTTCAGGCTCACTGCTACAACAGGGTAGCTCCCTCCCTGAAATAGCCACATCACCAGCCCCAGCTTCAGATATAGGGTCTGAATCTCCGCCAGCCTACCAGACCCACACGCCGATCTCCAAGCATGACTGCATGTAACTGCATGCACACAAGGTACTGCATTATCAAAAACATTCCTTATCAAGACATCTATAGGAATATTCTCAGACACAACTACCTGCTTGCTTCCTTTACCACCCTCCCAGTCAAGGTGAACCTTGGCCAAAGATATTTGGAATGGGATCCCTCAAACCTCTGACTGGAGTGGACTGCCAAGCAAGTACTGCTCCCCTTTAACCACTGAAGGATTCACAACAGTTATGTCAGAGGCTGTAGCTCTCTTAGCAGTGGCTTGTGTTCCATTCACTAAAATAGGATACAAACTCTAGTGATAGTTTGGTACCCCTGTTGTCTCCTGACAATTTACTACTGGCACTCTGTTATTCACAGTTGCTGCCTCCCTCTCCTTTTATTCTCCACCTTGCTACAGTGGACATTTGTATTCAACATGGCCCCTCTGGTTACATTTCAAACATCTGACCCCTAATCCTTGCTGTGTACCTGAACTAGTGGCTTCCCCTTTTTACTGGTAGACTGCTGGGATGATTTAAGGCTGCTCATCATGGGTTCCCTTATATCCATGTGCAGCACTGGGTATCCTCTTCTTGCGCAGTGATGCTCTGCTTGCTAAGTAGAGATCCCCTTTTCTTCCCAATTCATCTGCAGAGCTACACTCCCGGTCTGCGAACCAGATTCTCATGTCTTCAGGCAAGGTATTAAGGGCTTGTTCCCTCACCAAAAGGTCTGCCAGTCTTTCAAAAGTGGTGACTGGACACCCACTCACCCACCTATGAAAATAAGTGCTCAACTCAGCAATATAATCGCATACACTAATCTGCCTCGTGTCTATGCTCACAAAAGTTTTTCTGTACGGTTCACGTGTTAATTTCTAACAGTAAAATAAGCATTGTTTCGCTATCATATTTTAAACAATCACTGGGAAACAATTTAGAAACAGCAGTGGCAGCTTTACCATGGAGTAAGGGGGTCAGGAACCATACCCAGAGCTGTTGGTCAACATACTAGTTACATACTTTTAAATATATGACAAACTACCAAAGTCATCCCCCTCTGCAAATTGTTGAAGAAATTTACTGACCTCTATTGCTTCTGGGGTCCAGTTATTCCCCTCCCCATTACCTCCTTGACCTTGATGAAGAGTCAACATCTCCCTCTCGTGTTGTTGCTGTTTCTCTTTTTCTTAGGTCTCCAAATGTTGCAGTCACTCTTCGGTCTCCAAACGTTTGGTCTCCAGTTCATGCTGAAGCTGTTTCTCCTTTTCTACAGCCTCCAGTTCAAGTCTCTTTTCGATCTCCAAACACTTGTGTCCAGTTCAAGCCTCTTACTACAGACAGATTTTTAAATCCTCTGAGGAAAAGGTGAACTGCCCTATTTCTGAAGACTGCACATATCCATCACCATAATGGTTGTCCTCCTGGCCACTGGTCTGCACTGCAGCTGCGATTAAAGCTGAAATCATTTCCTGTTTAATCTGATTAGCATGCATCAGTCCTTCGGCTTTGCACACCTTGGCCAACTAGTTCATTGTCAGCTTACCATAATCCTCTGCTGACATTTCTGCCTGCTTTCCCTAACTAAACTAGAAAAAATAAATAAAACTGTTGTGAAAATAAAACTCTTGAATATTTACCTTGTGGCTGAGAGTATACACACCTTCAGTGACAACTACCCACAGGCTGGTGAAGTTCAATTAATATTCCACCTCTACTAGCAATATAGGACAGCCACTCTTTACCCTGGACTAGTAATCAAGGAGCCCTAATCCTCACCATTGACACTGTTGAGAGATTGCCATTAAAAACAGGAATGAATGTACACAGTATTTTCAGATGCAGCTCTCTACATCAAGCAAAATCTCCTCCAACAACACCCGGGGAATACACTCCAGACCTAGGACTGGAGAGAGACTCCAGATCCCAAACAAAACTCACTTTGGAGCACTGTATCCAATTTCCAAGTAGCTGACACACCCACACCTTAGTATTTGATTTTCTCACACACACACACACACACACACACACACACACACACACACACACACACACACACACACACACACACACACACTCTCTCCTGGGAAAAGTTAGTACAAATTTACTAACTGTACCCCTTATGTCCAGACTATAAGGTAACTACTCTGCCACCAGTCAACCACACACACACAGACTCTTACAAGGGTATCCAATTACACTGAGTAAAATCAATACTAACAAATGGTAGAGTGCAACCAAAGCAGACAGGCTTTTTGGAGTGGCCAAAGTATCACTAACATAAGCACAAGTACTCCCAAGACAACAGTATTCTCTAAAAGGTCAACCACAATGAAAATTAAACATATTTAATAAATAATAAAACAGAAAACATGAGAATACAAGTACAATAAACACCAGAGTTTCATTCGCAGCAGAAATAAAAATAACACAGATGACCTGATTCAAACAGATAAAGAAAAGCAATACTCAACTAATCTCATTTCCAGATTGTCTAAAGAGTTGCTATTCCCAAACTACTACTACTTTCAGCTTTTCTCAGTTAGGGGTCGCCACAGCGGATCACCTGTCCGCTCATGATTGGCAGTAGAGTTTTACGGTGTCTAGTTGCCAGCAGCGCCCAACTTTCCATGGAAGGCACACACACACCCCCAGGGCCAATTTCGAGTGTCCAATCCACCTACAGCATGTCTTTGGGATGTGGGAGGAAACAGGAGCACCCGGAGGAAACCCACGCGACCACAGGGAGGACATGCAGACTCCGCACAGAAGGCACCCCAGCCGAGGATTGAACCAGAGAACCTCTTGCTGTGAGGTGACAACGCTAACCGCTGCACCACCGTGGCTGCCAGTAACTATTCCCAAACTAATTTAATACAGCAAGGCAAGATTAGATGCTGAGATGCTTACTTCCACAAGGCAAGGCGATCAGCTTCTAACTAAACTGAACTCAAACTAACTAAACTGAACTCAAACTAAACTGAACTGACTGTTATAACTATCATAGATATTTATATCAGGTTCCAAAGAAAACAAAACAAGCTGCTGTGAGTTCCATCCTCTCAGTGCTGGTTACAGAATGTCATCACATTTGATCACCTGACATTACACATTCAGAGCTTTGTTGAGATCTGTTGCAGTATTTGAAAATCACCGAACAATTTCAAAAACATATACTCTTCCGTTCTAGAATTCCTTGTTTAAACATATACATTTAATCAGTTAACATTGTTGATACATTTTTAACACAAGTATCTGTACAAATCAGTATGACAGTCAAATGACAAAATTACTTACAAAACTTCAGCTAGCCATGCTGGCACATGCACCACCCCACTCTCCCGGGCGCAGATGGCAACATTCCACATCGTCACAGCTTGCAACTCAGTCAGGCAGAAGTAAGGGCCAACAAAAGATCTATCTTCCAAGAACAATGCTGCAAGGAAGTTGAAGCGGCAGGCTCAAAAGTAGCCTAAGTCAACTTCTCCATAATAAAAATTAAGATCCCAGGGAGGAGAAACAGGCTTCCTGTGAGGTCTGATATTAAGGACGCCTTTACAAAAATGTTTAGCCTCAAATGTAAAAGCTAAAGCAGGAGATAAAGACAGACAAGCAGAGATAGCTGATAAGTGGGCCTTAATAGAACAGACCAAACCAGCATTGAGCAACTCGCACAAGTAAGAGATCCAAAGGAACATCCACAGTTAAGTGGGTCCAGGTTACGACAGAAACACCAATTAGAAAACCTCTTCCATTTGGAGATGTAGGAATTCCTAGTAATAGGTTTCCTGGCCTCCTGCAGGACCTTCAGCATGTCCTCAGAAAAAAAAAGGGTCTATGAGGAATCAAAATCCTATCATCTACAGTGTCAGCTGAAGGATGGACAGGTGGGGATTGATGAGAGATCCCTTGTCTTGTGCGAGTAGAATCCACCCTCTGAGGTAACTTGTGATGAATGTCCTCGGCTAGATGCAGAAGTAGAGGGAATCGGTGCTGGCACGGCCAAAAGGGAATCAACGAGATTTTTGGAGTGTCCTGTTGAATCTTGAACAGGAACTTTGGAATGAGAGGAAGGAGAGGAAATGTATAAAGAAACATTCCCTTCCAAGAAAGAGAGAGGGTGTCCACCTTCCACACCAAAGGACCTGGGACTCTGGCACAAAACAAAGTTGTCTGTTCAGACGGGAGGCAAATGGATCCACTTAACTTCTGAACACACCACTTCCTTCTCGCAAATTTCAGCCTGCCTTTACAACACAAGCATATTATTATGTACCAGAGTAAAAATCCTCCCCCCACAATCACCACAATAATATTTTCTCTATAAATTATTCAAAGTAAAATGAAAACTAGAATACACAACTCTTCCCATATCCTGCAACAAACCTATCACTATGCGGGGACATACATCCCAACCTGGGTCCCATCTCCTCTCCTCTGCAACCCCACAACTCCCATAAATCAAACTTCACTACAATTAACCTACAGATCATCATAAATAAAATACCTGACTTTCATGCAAGGATAGCACACAACAAACCCAGTATTATTACCACAACTGAAACATGGCTAAAACCCTATATTAAGGGCACAGAATTCCCTCCCCAGATTTCGCCATTCTTAGGGCTGACGGCAGACCCCGAAAAAAGGTGGAGGCATCTCTGTAATATAACCCCATGTCTTTCACTATTATCCCACATACAAAATCCATTCCACAGTTCTCCACAACTGAAATTCTAGTTTCTTTCCTTAAAAATGAATAATTGCAAAAACCTCTGTGGGATAGTTATTTACATTCCCCCAGGCAATAACATCTCAATTCTTTATGAAATCCTTGCCTGGGCATCTGCTAACATAAAAAATGAGACTATCACATTGGGAGACCATAAATATCAACTGGCTTGACATATCCCACATCACTCAACTGCAATATCAATTTATATAAGTTCACCCGGTTAGGTAACACCATAACCATTCCTAATAAAATTAATACTAATGGCTCAATCCTAGACTGGATTTTAGTGTCTGACCCAAATAAGATCACATCCGCTGGTACAATCTCCAATAGTATAAATGACCACTTACCGGCCTTTATACAACGTGAATGTACTACAATTAAACACCAGTACAGGGTTACTAGAGAGGAATCCCAGTTCTGTCCATCTAGCTTTAAATGTTGCTTAGCATCAACTGGAATGCACTAAAATCACTTCCCCCTTGAGGCAGATGAGTTCTTCAACTCAACTTTCCTCAGCATACCAAACAATCTCACTCCCCTTAGACAAAAAAAGCAAAGACCAGTCATGCCAGTTGACTAACAAGATCAACTAAGGATGTCATGAAACGCAGGAACAAATCATGGAAAATCTGGCAAAAAACAAAAACCCATCTGACCTTGCCCAGTACACCCAATATAAACAGCTCTGAAACCAGATTAAGCGCCTACTACTACAAAATAAAAACACTACCTTACATTACAAAATCAACAAGCAAAACCCAAAGAAATTCTGGAGCTCTTTCAACTCTTTATTAAACTCAGGCTCTAGTAATAATCCTTGCCCAGAGCCAAATAAAACATGCATTGGAATTTCTGCAACCTTCAACTCCTATTTCATAGATACTATAGCCAATCTAACCGCTACCTTTCCCAAGACCAACTTGCCCACCACAGACCTCTCCACAGCTAACACCAGTACACCCCCTATTCCCAACTTTACTGTCACCTATACCCACCTCGACTATTAAAAATGCTTCTAAAAGTCAAACCATGCACAAATGCCCCTGACAATATACCAGCCAAATACCTGCAAATCTCAGCAAACTCAATTACTTACCCTATCAGCATACTTCTCAACAGATCTATCCAAGAATCCAATGTGCCCATCATTTGGAAAAAAGCTTATATCCTCCCTCTAACACAAGATGGGCCCCCTAACAGACACCACCAAATTCTGCCCAATTTCTATACTATCACCCATCTCCAAGATTCTGGAAAAAAGTATTCCTTCTCAATTTCTTCACCATCTGACTCAACCACATCCTCTCCCCCACCCAACATGGATTTAGGCCAAGACATAATACCACCACTGCCCTCATATCCTTCACGGACACTCAACCAAGCCAGTGACACTGGCAAAATTGTATCTTCACTATTTCTTGATCTTTCTAAAGCTTTCGATACTATATTCCACTCGGTCCTAACAAAACTCTCTAACATAGGTACCTCATCTCAAACTCTAAACTGGTTCACTAATTACCTCACTAACAGGCAACATTCAACTAAATGGCAGAACTCTTACTCCTCCTTTCCTAAACACTACCACTGGTGTTCAAGGCCCCAATTTAGGCCCACTTCTGTTTAGTAATAATCATCAATAGCTTCCACACTGCACTCTCTCAAGGCTCATTTAGTATGCAGACGACTCCACTATCTGCACTGCAAACTCCTCCTCAGAACTGCACCAACTCACCCAAAATGCCCTCACCTCCACCGAAATTTGGATGTCTAATAATCATCTTGCCCTGAACCCCAACAAAACCAAATTAGTAATCTTTGCCCCCCCAAAAGTCCACACCCCTACAAAAAAAGAACTTCAGCATTCAACCCCTAAATGGTACCACCATGGACACTGTACCTAGGTGTCATCATAGACAAAAACCTCACATTTGACAGGCACATCCAGTCCAATGTCAAAAAGAGACATCAAAAGCTTGGCACACTGAGACAAACATCTACTCAGTGCACCAGCCCAACGTTCCCTTGCCTCTGTTTCTATTAATAAGAAGTTATGTACCTACCATAACGTTCCATGTTAGTTGTCTTCTCTCGCCTTCTTTCTTGCTTGATGGGTTCGGCCGATCCTCGGCTCCGACTCGGCACTTGCTAAGCTCGAGAGTCACTTTTACCAGCTCGAGGCAGCCCCATATCCCATGATGCAAGGCGGTAAGTACCCAGATCTCGTTTGATGACAAAGGGCAACAGCACCAAGCATAAAATACTTCCAAAAGGAAGAAAGAAAACTTACAGATGGAAGAAGGACCAGGTCTGAATGGTCTTCAGCATAACAGTTTCTTATAACAAGGTCTGTCCAGGCCAGGGGAAGGAGGGAGGGTGCAAGAAAGAAGGCGAGAAGACAACTAACATGGAGCGTTATGGTAGGTACATAACTTCTTAATGTTAAGTTGTCAATCTCGCCTTCATTCTTGCTTGATGGGACCGCGTTCCTAGCACCTCTATCCTGGGTGGCTCAATGGAACAAACTCTTGAGGACTGTAGAGCCAAAACTGGCTCTGTCCCTGGAGGCCAAGTCCAATTTGTAATGGGAAACAAAAGTGTGAGGAGTGGCCCAAGTGGCCGCTGCACAAAGTGTCTAAAGGAAGTCTAGCTTGAAAAGCTGTAGAAGTAGCTAAGCTCCTAGTTGAATGTGCTTTAGGTTTTGAGCACAGCTGTTTTCCCCTGAGCAGATAAATTTCAGAGATGACCGAAGAAAGCCATCTGGACAAGGTCACTTTAGAAACAGGAAGGCCTTTTTTATTATCCGCATAGGAAACAAAAAGTTGATCAGATTTTCTAAATTTTTTTGTTCTGTCCACATAATATCTAAGTTGACGGTGGACATCAAGATAATGTAGCTTTTGTTCAGCTCTATCTGAATAGTTAGGGAAAAATACAGGGAGATCAATGGATTGATTCAAATTGTTCTTTGAAGCGACCTTAGGCAAAAAGGTTGGGTTAGTTCTCAAAGATACTCTGTCTTTGTGAAAAACCAAATAGGGGGGTCGAACCGAAAGAGCATGAAGTTCAGACACCCTTCTGGCCGATGTAATAGCCACTAGGAATAAAGTTTTCCAAGAAAGATATTTCAGGGAACAAGAAACAGCTGGCTCGAAGGGGGGAAGAATCAAGGATGTCAGCACTAAATTTAGATCCCACTGAGGAGGAGGATTCCTGATTGGAGGCTTTAGTAGGAAAATTCCTTTCAAGAAGGCCCTGCAGAGCCTATGGGACATATTATGATCTGCTATACCGACATGAAAATTGGAAATAGCAGCCAATTGAACTCTGACTGTGGAAGAAGAGGAGCCTGCATGAAAAATCTCTGCTAAGAAGTCCAGGACTGCCTGAACAGGGGCAGTAAAAGGATCAATATTCTTGGCCTTAGCCCAATAAGAGAAACGTTTCCATTTGCTTGTATAAATCCTCCTGGTAGAGGATTTTAGCGAAGCTACTATGATGTCTCTAACTGGGTTAGAGATCAAAGGAAGCCTGGCTAAGGAAGGAAGTGGAGCAACCATGCTGTGAGGTTGAGAGAAGGGATTGACCGGTGCAGCTGACCCGATTGGTGAATCAGAAGATCTGGCACTGGGTCCAGATGCCACGGCTGCACCAAAAGGTGATGATAGAGGAACGGAAACCAAACTTGTCGAGGCCAGTAAGGGGCAATGAGAATCAATTTGGCTCTCAAAACGGTAGCTTTCTGGATAACCTGAGGGATCAGAGGAAATGGAGGGAAGGCATAAAGAAGTCCCTGGGGCCAATCCTGGGTCAGAGCGTCTCTGGGGGGATGGCCTGATGGAGGGAAGAGGCAGAAGAAGTCTGGACATTTGCTGTTTTGGGGAGTAGCAAAAAGATCGCAGCATGGACGACCCCATTCCAGAAAAATCTCTTCCGCTATAGATTGCTTGAGAGACCACTCGTGAGGCATGAGAATAGCTCTGCTCAATCTGTCCGCTACAATGTTGGTTTTCCCAGGGATATGCGTTGCTACCAGAAACCGATGAGAGGAGATCGCCCATTGCCATAGTCTGAGCGCTTCTCGACACAAGGGGTAGGACTTGGTTCCGCCCTGTTTGTTGATATACCAAACTACAGACATGTTGTCTGTGTGGACTGCAATTGTCCCTACGGGAAGAAAGTCGTTGAGGGCTTGCAACGTTAAAAGCACTGCTCTCATCTCCAGGACATTTATGTGCAGATGGTACTCGAACGGCTGCCACGTCCCATGAACCATCCTGCCCTGATAATGACCCCCCCACCCGATCAGGGAGGCATCCGTGGTGACAGTGGCTATCGGGGATGGGGGTACAAAGTACCTGCCTTGGTGAACCTGAGGAGATGTGATCCACCAAGCAAGATGCTCTTTGCATGTCTGTCTCACCAGAATCTGGTGACGCATTGGAAGTTGTTGGTATGACCATTGTGTGAACAGCATCCACTGAAGAAGGCGCATGTAGAATCGAGCCAGGGGAAGAAGAGTAATGGCCGCAGCCATGAGACCTAAAACCTTTAGAACCATCCTGGCCTGTACTTTCTTGTTGGCCAGAATGATTCTGACATGACTCTGAATGTCTGAAACTCTTTGATCTGTAAGGGTAGCTGACATCCGAACAGTGTTTAAATTTAGCCTATGAAGGTAATAGACTGGCAGGGCGATAAGGATGACTTTTGAAGTTGATCGAGATGCCCAAAAGAGAACAAAGGTTTATTGTGTAATCCCTGGCTTGTATAAGCTGATGCCTGGTGGTGGCTGACAGGAGCCAGTCGTCGAGATACGGAAACACCTGGAATCCTTGGCGTCTCAGGTGAGCCGTGACCACTGCCATGCATTTGGTGAACACTCTGGGGGCTGTAGTGAGACCAAAGGGCAGGGCTCTGAACTGGAAATGACTGGACCCCAGCCGAGCGGAGAAATCTCCTGGAGCGTCTGTGAATTTTGATGTGATAGTACGCATCCTGAAGATCTATTGAGCACATCCAGTTGTCCTTCTGTAAGAAGGGCAGAATTGACTGAAGAGTGACCATTCAGAATCTTGTCTTCCTGACAGACTTGTTGAGTCTGCTGAGATCAATATTGGTCTCCAGTCTCCCGTCTTCTTGGGGACCAAAAAGAACCTTGAGTAGATTCCGGGCTCTGAATGGTCTGTTGTAACTGGCTGAATGGCTCTTTTGCAGTAGTTTTGAGACTTCTAACTCTGCAATTTCCCTTAGACCGGGTGGTACATCTGGAAGGGAACTTGAGGGAAGGACTTTCCTCGAAAGGAATTATGTAACCCTTGGATATGATCGACTGTACCCATCTGTCTTGAGTGAGGGAATGCCAGGCTTCTGGGTACAGTGATAATCTTCCCCCGACTGCCTCCAAGGAGGGACAGCCGGGCAACATCTCAGGGATGCTGAAAGGGCTTGTCAGAGAGGCTCTCTGTTTCCCTGGTTTTGGCCCCCCTCTGCCTCTAGAGCGTCTGTTGTTTTTACCCCCTCTGCCTCTATGGGTAAACTCACCACGTGCATCCGGGGTGACTCCTTCGGCCTTACGGAACCACATGTTCCCACCTTTCTGTCCTTTGGGATAAGGTCTAGAAGGGGTGGAAAACGGACTCCAACAGCAGAAAGAGTCTTGCCGTCCCGTTCGCACCTGGTCAAGGTTTCCTTCACCTGAGGGCCAAACAAAGCTGACGCATCAAAGGGAGAATTTGTGAAGGACGCCTTAAAGGGATCCGCAAAATCACATAGCCGCATCCAGGCTTGGCGTCTAAGAGCCACACCTGTACCTGCGGCTCTACTCGCTCCATCCGCAGCATAAGATATTAGCCGCATGGAGGAGTTTGCAATGGAATTGAGGGTTCCTAGCTGCGAAGCAATTTTTTCTTGAGCCCCTGCAGCTGTAGGATCCTGAACTACTTCACCCAGCTCCTTAAGGATATCGCTCTGGAGTCTGGTGAAGTGACATAGGTAATTCAGTGAACGCATAGCAAAGGTCGCTGAGGAAAACATCAGCTTACCGTACCTATCCATGGTCCTAGAGTCCTTATTAGGAGGATGGACGGGTACGGAAGGATCTGCAAGTTCCTTTTTGGTGGCCGCAGCCACTACCATGGCATCAGCGGGGACACCCTTAGTGAGGAATTGCTTGTCACACGGGGCAGTGATAAATTTTGAAGGCCTCCTAGGGACTGGCTCTACAGAGTCAGGAGCTGCCCACGCCTTTCGTGCAATAACCTGCATAAGGGGGTCGAAAGGCGGAGACACCCAGGAGGTGGAGGGCCGAGATCCAAACGCCTCTAGGTACACTGACTCATCCTCAGAGGGATTGTTGGTGGGCCAGTTTCCCCTCTGTTTAAGGAGTTCTAGGATGTCTGAGAAGGAGACATCCTCAGAGAGGGATCTAGGGGATCCCTCTGACTCATCAAAGTCAGTATCCGAAGTGACAGACTCAGGGGAGTCTACATGTTTCCTCTTACAAGTCCTCTTCCTAGGAGGATCTCCCGAAACATCAGGAGAATCCTCGGAAGAGGGGGAAATTCCCAATGGGGAAACCTGAGGCGGAGGATCTCTGGGTCCTGTAGCAAGAGAAGTGGCAGAGATGTCAACAGGTACTATAGAGGGAGGAGCTACGGGAACAGACTGCTGACTGATACCAGTGGCCAGCACACTTCATCACCTCGAATGCTCCCCTCCCAGGCAGGTCCGAGAGAACCCGTTCCGAAGAACTAGGAACTCCAGGGACCACCGAAAGGGAAGTCTCCGAGGCAGATGTCGGAGCCGAGCTCACCAAGGCCGAGGCTCCAAGTGGAAGAGCGGGTTCGGACAAGGGTCCGATGCCACTCACCCCCTCGGAGGAGACCATGGAAGCCAGACCACCGAATCCCTCTAAGGAAGGTCTCGAAGAGGAGATAAGAGTAGAGGCTGAAGGAACAGAAGGGGGTATCCGTCCTCCAGCCGTAGCAGTAACCATTCCGAAGACTCCAACTCCAAGCTCTGGGGTAGAGTTGAAGGAGGAACTGTAATGGGTGTGGACCAACAGTCGTCTGTTGAGACGGACTATGTAACATTTGGGCCAGTACCTGTGACTTAAGTAATCTACTGACCACTCTCTCTAGGTCATGATCTGACAGTCTGGATGACCTTGAAGATCGGCTCCGATGGCTCCGTTCGAAAGAAGAGGTGAAGCCGGGCCGAAAGTATCGGCTCCAAGGAAGGAGACCTCGACCTCTTCCTGGAATGAGCCATCGGAACCGATACTATAGATCCTGTCGGAGCCGAAGACTTATCGGAGCCGACAGGAAGCCTCGATGTATCGGCTCCAGCCGTTGCCGATACAGCCACCAAAGTAACGGTGTCGGAGCCGATCGGAGCCGACACCGATGTCTGTGCCACATGGGGTCGGAACCGATCGGAGCCGACACGAAGTGGTCGATGCAGATTCGGCACCGATAGCCATCGGTGCGAAGGCTGTTAAGCCAGAATCGGCTCCAGCGGAGCGATCTCGACTCGAACGAGTCGGGCGAGGCCGCAGGCTTAGATACAGAAGCCTGGGCCTTGGAAGATTTAGCTGATTTTGATGGAGCCGACTTAGCCGGAGAGCCCTCCGGCTTAAGAAGGCCCCTAAGTATCAGCTTGTTGCGTCTTTCCTGCAGGACTCTCTGGCTGAAGGAATGACAAATAGCACAGGAGTCCTGCAGGTGAAGAGGCCCCAGGCAATACAGGCAAGTGTGACCGTCTGTCAGAGACATCTTCTGACAGCACGAGTCACACTTCTTAAAACCTGAGACCCTCTCCTTTGACATGGTGCTTTACAAAAAACACACACACACCAGTCAAAAAATTAACTTAAATAAAATACCAAAAGGTATTCCTATAAAACAAACACACACACCCTAACAGGGAGGGGATGGGATGGGTAAAGTTTGACTAAAAAAAATTAGAAGAGACAGGGATTTTCTGTCAGAAAATGTAAATAATTAACTTATAACTAACAATTAAGGGTTTTTTTTACAAAAAGGGGCTTAAATATCAAAAAGGTGAATCACTTACCAGGAGCTGGTAAAAGGAGGACCTCATAAGCGAAGCGGCAAACGAGATCTGGGTACTTACCGCCTTGCATCATGGGATATGGGGCTGCCTCGAGCTGGTAAAAGTGACTCTTGAGCTTAGCAAGTGCCGAGTCGGAGCCGAGGGATCGGCTCCGAACCCATCAAGCAAGAATGAAGGCGAGATTGACAACTTAACATCCTCTCTTATACGGTGTCCCCCTCCTCACCAACATTGTCCTCTAAACTCATGCTAATACAAAACTGCTAAGTTTGTAACTAATGTCTCCTACTCATTCCACCACTGCTTATCATTACGCAACCTAAAATGGCTTGAACTCTCCAACTATCTCACCTTTACTCAACTAACTACAGCTCACAAATGCATTCATAATCCATCCATGTGCCCTGCTCTATCTTCTATACTTACTTTATACCATCCTAACAGACCACTCTGGTCCAACAACCAACTCCTCGTAAATGTAGAAAAAACAAAACTTTTGGCTGGCCGGGTGCTTTACTCCTTTATCACAAAACTGTGGAACTCCCTCCCCCAACACTTAGATCCACCCACTCAGTAACCCTCTTCAAGACATCTGTGAAACACCTCTCCTCATCTTGGCTGTGCACATGTGCTAACACCACATCTCATAGAACCTAACTTCAACCATCACAACTATTCTCAGCCCCACTCTACTACTCTGGCATCCTCTTTTCACATCTACCTGTCTCTTTACTTACCCTGCCTCTTCTTCCTGTCCACTTCTCTCTTCTACTAACCCTCATTGTCCTACCATTGACCCCCTTTTGTCTATTTCCTTCTCTTCCTAACCCTTGTAGACCTACCACTGAACCAAGCGAGGCATTCAGGTACTCTCGCAGCCTACCTTAATATAATACTACTTGTATCTGCAATGATATCAACAAACTTTGCTGAGTCCTGCAACAGGACTCATATAGCCTATCGCTCAGCTATCACACCTCCTAAATGTGTGAAAAATTTAAGTACCTAGTCTCTAATTACTTCCTATATCTGCTTTGCACCCACCGCATGAAGTGCCCTATATAAATTTTGCTAGCTAAAAACTACTCGTATGGAATGTTCTCATGTATAGACTCTGTATTGCTTGTATAATATCTTTGATTTGAGAATGATTACTTGTATACTGATTTTTCACCAACTATATAAGCTGCCAATATGTACCAAATGTCTTTATTAATGTAAACTCTGTACTGCATCTGAAATGTCTTGTATGTGGAGCTTTTCTCCCTGGGACTCCAATGAAAATGGGCACTTCTAGCCCAGCTGAACCATCTTGGTAAACAAATGCAAATAAATAAAATACTTGAGTACCCCAATGGAGGACAATATCCAGAAACACATCCCTATGAAACATCTATTTGTGGGACTGAGTTAAGGACCTGCTCAGAGCGTCTGCTGATCTGAAGAGATATAAACTACCTGAAAAGTCACTTGACGCTTGACAGCAAGATCCCATACCAGAAGTGCAACCAGCAAAGAATGTAAGATCTTGTTCCTCCCTGTTTGTTTATATCACATCACTGTGGTATTGTTAGTGAATATCTTGAGAGGCCTTGGAGAAACAGGATGAAAGGCCTGAAGATCCAGCATAACAACTCATCTTTTTCACAATGATGTGCTCCTGCAGAACAGGTGATCACATCTGTACCTTCAGGGAGTCAAAAGTTGCTCCCCATCTCAAGTCTGAAGTGTCTGTGGACAGTTCCTAAAAGGGAAGAGGAGGATGAAAAGGGAGCCCTGGATTCAGAGACAATTGCTGGATCAGTGAAGTTCCTTTGAGACAAGGAAGAGAAGAAACCACAAAGTCTCGAGGAAGTGCATGTTGAAGCCACACTGACTTCAGAAACCACTGAAATTTTCTCATGTGGAGTTTGGCCAGAGGGAGCATTGTAATGGTGGATGTCATGAAACTCAGAGCTCTCAGAAACTCTCTGGCTGTAATCAGGGCCAGAGGAAGAAGAGTCAAAGAAAGATAAGGCCTTTGGAGGAGGCTGGGATGTTAGCAATGGCACTGTCTGAATCTTGCAACCCAGAAAAACATGATCCTGAGAAGGAGCCAAAGAAGACTTTTTGAAGTGTGTGAATCCTAGGCTATGAAGGGAAATGGCAAAATTAACATTTTGCGAAAGGATCTCTGGAAAGGATACCCGAATCAGTAGGTTGTCCAAGTAAGGACATATTTGGATCCCTTGAGGCCTGCAAAAAGCAATCACAGGAGCATTTAGCACCCTTTGGGCAGTAGAAAGGGCAAAGCAGGGAACTGAAAATGCCAGAAAGTAGAGAAATGCAAAAACTTCCTTAAAAAAGGATAGATCGGAATATGGAGATATATATCCTTGAGATCCGGAGACACTGTAGTAGCCTGTGGCAGCAAGAGAGGAAACAGAGTATGAAGGGACAACATCTGAAAAGAGGGCACCTTCAGAAAAGTGTCTAGATGAGAGAGGTCTAGTACTGGTCTCCAGGTACCCTCTTTTCTGGGCACTAGAAACACTGAGTAAAACCCCATTCCTCCTATGGGACAAAGGAACCTCTTGAATAGGAGTCCAAAAGCACCTCTAGGAAAAAAGGAATTTGTTCCCAAGAAGGCCAAGGAATACCCCATAAAAAGGGGGGTGAGATTTCCACACCATGAAGTACCCCTGATGAATGATGGAGAGAACCCAAGAATCCGGAGTAATCTGAAGCCAAACAGGAAGAGAAAGGCAGAGAGAGAGGAATGTGGCTGGGAAGAGACGAAGTCATACAGCACTTGGTTTATCAGGAAAGGAAGGCTTCTGAAACCCTCAGGTCTGAGTTGCCTTAGCAGAAGCCCGCTTGCCAATCTTACCTTTAACAGAAGGGAGAGACTGCCTATGAACAAAAGCTGGCTTACTGGAATAGTCTGCTGAAATGTAGGCACAGGAGAAACAAACATGTTTAAGCTCCTGTAAAGCCTTCTCCTTATCCTGAAGGAACTTAAACCAGCAGCTGCTTCCCCAAACAAAAGTTTAATATCCAGAGGAGCATCCTTCACCTTAGCCTTAACATCAGGTAAACATTGAAGCGCAAGCCAAGAATACCTCCTCATCACAGAGCCAAAAGCAGAAGCCCTAGAAGAGGAATCTGCTGCATCATACCTATATTTGATAGAATGATGAACCACTTGAGAGGAAGTCCCTAGTAAGGAAAGAGCAAGTCTTACCCTCAGAGTATGGAAGATCAGAAATAAGCCATAGGCCTGAGAAAGAAGAGAACACATACCTAGATGTATGGGTCTGATAATTAATAGCACTAAAAGCTAGTGTGGCATAAGTGTAAACAGTCTTACTCAGTCTTTCCATGGTTCTGCTGTCCTTGTCAGAATGCAGTAACTTGGGCGAAGAAAGCAAATGAGATGGCTTGTCAGAAGATGCATACACCACAGTGGTGTCAGCAGCAGAACATCTGTACAAAGTTACAATCCTCAGGCACCCTATAAAACTTATCAGGCACTTTAGAGGCATTAGAAAAAGCAAACAAAGTAGCCAAAACAGGAGTAATAGTGACAGGTTTAGGAGATTCATCTGCAGCAACCCATAGTACCTCTTACGGATATCAGGAGACCTGAGCACAATCCCACTTAAAATTCCATCATCCTAGAGACTGCATCCCCAAAGGAAATTTCTTCAAAAGGAGTATCAGGACTGTTAGATTCCTTCTCCTCTGACCCAAAGTCCAAAGGAGAAGGAATTGCATTGGAATAAGCCAGGGATTCTTCATCAGAATCAGATTTCATTAGAAGAATCCTGTTGACCAAGGAGTTGTAGGAACAGGAAGAGAAACTCCCGAGGAAGTTTCAATGACATTAAAGCATTAAACAACCCCTGAGTAAAGGCCTGCCAATCACTTTGTGGATCCCTAGGAGCAGAACAAATGCGTTTAGTTTTGTTTCTTCTCTAAAGGAACATTTGCCATATAAAACTTAGAAGGCTCTGACTCAGGATGGCATTCAATAACTGTAGAAGGAACTTCTTCCCTAACTAGAATCTACATAACTCCTCCAGGCCCCTCGGAAGTAATCAACTGTGGCTCCCCCTGAATGTCTGATATAGCCACCTCCAAAGCCTTGTCTGACATGCTGTCAGCTGGATTCTTGCCAGCCTCCAACCTGGTCGTGGCAGAGGAATCTGGCAACAAAGCTGAGTGAGCCTCCAGGTTCTCACCAAACTCAGGAGAAACATCTGGCAGAGGATGAACAGCAGAAGATTCTAGTCTTACCTTTTTCACCTTCTTCCCCAGTGGCTGACCCTCAGGGTGGAAAGTTCCTTCCACTGTATCTTTAGCGAGAAGCTTAAGACACTGGTTCTCAAGATACAAGGAAAGGGAAGAAAGTCTACTACGAAGGGTTTTGGAATGAAAGCCTGACAAATAGTACAGGTCATGTGGTCGTGAGAAGCGCCTAGGCAAAAAAAAAAAAAAAAAGACACATTGTGGCGGTCTTTATGGGGAATCTTACTCTCACCCTGGCATTTAGTCTTCCTGGATGATATTAATCCCCCCGGAGCAACAAACAGCTAAGAAAAAACAAAAAAAACAATGGGATACTTATCTCAATGGCTCGGAACCAGCAGGTAGACCTAGGCAGTACCGTAGAACAAAAAAGTACAGTTGTGTACACTTACCATAAATGTAGATGTTCGAGTGTATTCACTGTTGCAGTCATCACACTTGGGTTATCTGCCTGCAGGTAGCCCTCAGTCGGCCCGAACACCAGAGTCTTGGGATTTCTGCATCAGATGCTGTCGCCAGGTTGTCAGGGGTATAAAACATGTAGCAGACGCCATTACATCAGTTTTTCTTGTCCCAGATGTCAGGAGCCCCCAAAATAGGAAGCAATTACATGGTGTGGAACACCTCCAGTGAAAAGTAAATACCATTGCCATAAGATATGGCCAAAAAAGGAGGATAGGTAGAAAGTATAGAAAAGTCAAGGGGCTGGAGGGAGGGTAACCAGGACTGCAACAGTGAATACATCTGAACATCTACATTTATGGTAAGTGTACACAACTGTACTATGTTCTTCGTGTTTCACTGTTGCAGTCACCACATTTGGGTTGATTCCCAAAGCTGAGGAAGGGTGGAGGAGTCGAGAAGAATTAGGGCTGGCTAGCAGGCTTTGTATGACTGCTGTAGGAAATCCAGCTCTGGATTTAGAAAAGACAGATAAGTGGTAATGCTTGGTGAAGGTGTGGACTGAACTCCAGATTGCAGCTTCCAGGATGTCCTTGGTAGGGACTTCCCTGAGAAATGCTGTAGAGGTTGAGGTAGCCCTAGTGGAATGGGTTCTGATCCCCTGTGGGGTAGGTTTTCCATGGTGTTTGTATCAGAAATGGATGCAGTGTGCTATCCATTTATAGATGATTTTCTTTGAAATGGCCTTGCTCTCTGCCCCTGTAGCAAAAGCTGACTAGCAGCTGGTCAGATTTTCTGAAAGGATTAGTCCTGTCAAGGTAGAACCCAAGCTGTCAGTGCACGTCCAGTGAATGCAGGATCCTTTCCCCTTTATTCTGAGGATTAGGAAAAAAAGGTTGGTAAATGGATGGATTGGTTTAAAGCCACACTGGATACCACACCTTGGGCATACAGGATGGGTTAGTACTGAGGGAAACCCTGTCCACATGGAAGATAATGAAGGGTTCCACAGCCATAAGGGCCTGTAACTCACACTCTTCTTGCTGAAGTGATGGCTAGAAGTAAGGCTGTTTTCTAAGAGAGATATTTTAACTCTGCTGTAGCAGCAGGCTCAAAAGGGGGAAGTGTGAGCTTCTCTAGTATAAAGTTAAGGTCCCAGGCAGGAGTGGGAGCTCTCCTCGGGGGGTTCTAAATTGTTAGCTCCTCTCAGGAACTGTTTAACCAAAGAGTGAGAGAAGGGTCGCTCAGTATTGTAATGAGCTGAGATGGCAGAGGCATGAATCTTAATTGATGAGAAGGATAGGCCTTTGTGGAGTAGCTCTGCTTGATAATCTAGGATTAGAGATAAGGTGAGGATGCAGGTGCCAGGGTGGCACTGTTGTCAGACTGTGTAAAAGTGGGTACCAGTCCTGGCGTGGCCAGTCCGGTGCAAGGATCGTCCTTGGCCTGTCCTTTTGAGTAGTACCTTCGAGAGGAGGGGCAGAGGGGGAAAGGCATAGATTGCGAGGTTTTCCCATGTAAAGGAAAGGGCATCCACTTTCCATGCTTGGTTGTGGGGAGTTCTGATGCTAAATTTGCTCAATTGATGGTTTTGGAGGGAAGCAAAGAGGTCCACGTCTTGTGTCCCCACCTGTGGATTAGAAGCTTGAATGAGTTGGGTTCCAGTTTCCACTTGTGTGGGTCCATTAGATTTCTGCTTAAGTCATCTGCCAGTGAATTTTGTTTGCCTGGCAGGAATTCAGCTTGCAGGTGCACTTGGTTGCTCAAGGCTGTGTTCAACAGAGCCATGGCTAACCTGCAGAGCGGTTAGGAATGAGTTCCCCACTGCTTTTTTTCTGTACCACATAAATGTGGTGTTGTCTGCCTTTATCAAGAGTTGTCCTGGAAAGATAAGGTATTAGAAGGCTGTCAGTGCATTCTGTACAGCTAACATTTCTTTTTGATTGATATGCAGGCGCATTTTTCCTGGGCTCTATTTGCCTTGAATGCATTTGCCTGCCATGTGAACCCCCCCCATGCATAGTCTGATGCATCTGTTGTCAGGGTTTTGGGGGGGGGGGTTATTAAGTGAAAGAGAGTCCCTTGTTGTGGTTGCAGGCCTCTGCCCACCAAAGGAACTCTGTTTCCAGGTCCTGAGAATGTTGACACCAGAGAGTTTCCTCATATGCAGTCTTGCATATGGAATTAGGAGAACGCATGAGGCAATGAACCCTAGGGCTTGCAATATTTTTCTTGGAGATAGCTGGGTTTGGGTGGCCAGTAGTTTGAAGTAATTTGTCAGATAAACCTGCTTTGCTGGAGTGAGGAATGCCATCTGGGAAGTTGTGTTCAAGCTTGCTCCCAGGAAAACAATTTTATGGTTGGGTAACAGATGTGGAGTCTCTTTACAAATTTCAGGTGCTGAAGTAGCAATTCTTAACTGTCCGCCTAAATCAGGCAATTGTCCAAGTATGGGTAAATTTCAATGTTTCTCTGCCTGCAGTATGCAATGGCTGGAGCCAGGCACTTTGTGAATACCATGGGCGCCATAGATAAGCCAAAGGGAAGTGCAGAGAACTGATGGTGCACAGATTCTGCCCTGAAACGTAGATATTTCTTGCAAGGTTCCCTTATGGGGATGTGCAGATAAGCTTCTTTTAAGTCTAGGGTGACCAGCCAGGAGTCCATGGCCAGCATAGGAAGCAGCTGTTGGAGTGTAAGCATTTTGAACTTTGGTACCACCAGGAAGGTGTTGAGAACTGACAGATCCAGAATAGGGCACCAAGAGTTCCCTTTTCTGGGCACCAGAAACAGTCTGGAGTAGAAACCCTGTCCCTTCTGCTCTGTTGGAACAGGTTGAATAGCCCTGATACTGAGAAGAGAAAGTACTTGCTTTTGAGCCTCTGCCCACTGGTTTGGAGGAAGGTCTGGCAATCCGCCTGGGGTTGGCAGTGAGTAGAAGTAGAATCTGTATCCCTGGGATACAGTGTTTAAAACCCATTGGTCCTGGGTAATGTATTTCCAGTTTTTTTGCATGCAGGGAAAGTTTTCCTTCTAGGGGTGCAAGTACTTCGGCATGGCTGGGAAGGATGAAGGACAAGTCATTGTGAACTTTTTCCATAACAGGGTGTGTTACCACTCCCTGTTTTTAAGGTGGGAGCACTCATTTTTTAGATCTGTGCATACTCTGAGACTGTAGTTTTTGTGGTCTGTTGCCCCTGGGTTTGGACTGAGAAGGCCTGGGAGGGATTGGAAAGGACCAGTTTTTTTGAAGGCCAATGCTTACTGAATCTAGGTGGCTGTACCTGTAAGAAATTAACAGTTTCCATAGATTTAGCTTTTTCCTCCATCATTTTAAGAACTTCTTCTGATTTTGTGCCAAACAGTCTTGGTTTAATGGGGCATCTAGTAATTTTGCTTTGACATGGTCTGGCAAGATTTGTTCCTTCAACCAAGCATGCCTTCTCAGAACAGACCAAGTGACAGCAGCCCTGCAAGATGCTTCTAAGGTATCAAAAACACACTGCAAAGTATGTTTACCAACTTGGTTTGCAGAATACATTAACTCTTGTAAATCTTTATTTTCTGCACAATCAGGAACCAACATTTTTTGTTTAATTCGTTCATAATATGCTGCTGGTACTTCAACACGTGAAAATGGCAATTTAAAGCCCTGATGGCAAGAGATGCAGAGGTATATACCTTCTTAACCCATCTGTCTAAAGCCCTAGAATCCCTGTCCGAAGGGGTAGGGTTTTTGGCTGTAGTAGCCTTAATACCTTTAGGTCCCTGGGAAATGGTCTCTGGATCCGCAGTGTGATTTTTAGACAGATTTGAGAGAGTCAGGTACTCTGTAGTACCTGTCAGGTTTTCTAGGAGCTGGAGGTAAAGTATCAGGGTTAAGACTAGATTCTATGAAGACATCATCTACAATATCCAGGACAGGGGGTATAGCTAGAGGCCTGTGCTGTGGCAAATCTAAAAATTCCCAGAGTCTCTTTTTGGACTGAGGGTAGTCCTGGCATTCGCAGCAGAAATGCTCTCTTAGGGTATGCAAGGTTTCATCGAAAGAAAAGCCCTCTGGAGAAGAGCTAGAGTGAATGGAATCCTCTGCATCTGAATCCTCATAGGTGAATAAGGGTATGTCCTAGTAATCAGAGGGGTCAGAGTCATCGGACTCATGGTCTGTAGAATCAGAAGGAAAGTCAATTCTTTGTCTTTTAGAGGGGGAAGGCTGGCTTCCCCTAATTAAAGTAATAAGGTCTTCAGCCATTCTAAGCATTTGTTTGAGGCATGGGGGCTTGAGAATGCAGTTTGGTCATCTGTTTCCTAGGTGTAGTGTGAACTCTGGGCCTGAGAAATTCTGTAGTTTTAGTCAAAAATGAAGTAGACTGATTAATACCAACATTGGAAGGTCTGAATACACCCTCAGAAGCCGGTGCCTGCACAGCGGCTCTGGACCCATCCAAGGTAGAGACATCCACAGGTTCCATAGTTGAAGAAGCATCTCGCGGCATACCGGACTCCGAATGGGTCTCAGTAGAGGCTTCTGAATCTGCAGAAGCGGGTATCAGGGGCTGCGAAAGTGTCCCACTGAGAACCGGCAGACTGGCAACTAGCTTACCGGAAGAGTCATGGGCAGTTTTGGACCCATGCGGTCTGTCTTTATCCTTACGTTTTTTTCACAAGATCGGTAGTCGGATGACTTAACGAAGCCATTTCGGAATACGGCGAACGAGAGCAAAAGAATTTAGCGACAAAGATAGCCAGACAATGAATAGTTCGGGCGTTGAACAAGGCACAAAACAGACAGCGTGGAACGTCGTGGTCTGGGCCTAAACAGGTGAAGCAGTAAGAATGAAAATCTGAGAGGTATTTGCTTTCCATAAGCATGACAATTGTTTACTTTTTCTGACATCGGTTAGAGCAACAAAATAGGATCCCCAATGGGGTACTTAACTTCAGAAGAATTAGGTTTGAAACTCGAAAAATGAAAATTTCAGGTAGCGGCCGACCGGCACTTGCGAACTGCTTCTGCTTCGGGCTCCCGCATGGCAAGAAAAGCTGATGTAATGGCGTCAGCTGCATGCTTTATACCCGATGACCTGACATCATGGAAGAGGTGCAGCATCCGACGCAAAAATACCAAGACTCTGGTATTCGGGCCAACTGAGGGCTACCTGCAGGCAGATAACCCAAGTGTGATGTTCTTCGTGTTTCACTGTTGAAGTCATCTGCATTCAAACTGGTGGAAAATGACATTAGGTAGTCAGACAGATGATCTGACGATGCATTTGGAATGGCAGCAGATTTCTGAGGATGGTACTTCCGGATGTCACCTTTATGCCCAATGCTACAAAAGCAGCATACAGCTGACATTCATCCTACCTTAAAGCAACAGTAGGCTTTGGTATACTGGCCAACATTGGGCTTCAACAGCAGGGAATCCCACAAATAAGGAATACTGCAGCAGTGAATGTAAGGACATCAGAAGGTACAGACAAGCCTCGAGTAAGGGCATTAAAAAGGGTGAAATCCTGCCATTCATTAGAAGATCCTTTGCCATAGGAGTCACATGCCTTGCCTTCACTTTCCTTTAAAGATGATCATCTCTAACAAATCTAAAAAGTTTAGATACCTGCCTTCACTCTAAGTATATCAGACTATGATAAACGATGCAGATTCTAAAATTTATTCTCAGACAACAGATTATAGATATATTTACAAAATCTTATACAAAACAGTTTGGCTCCACAAAAGGGTGATGAGCTGTCCTAGTGATATCCAGGTAACACCAGATACTGGGAATTGAACTGGATCATATTGAAAAAGAACTGTGCAAACTGGATGCAAACAAAGCATGGGGAGGAGACAGAATTAGTGACAATGACCTGAGAACACTTCAGCAAGAACTCACAGTACCATTATATATATTATTCAGTTTACCTTTACATGTGCATATTGCACATGGGCGACCAACAAGTAGTCGAAAGACAGTTTGCAAACATCGAAAGGAAAAAGGTTTGAATGTGCAATGAGCGAATGCAGAGTGAGATTCGCTCATTGCACATTCGACATTCTGGGGCAGACTGCACTATAGTGGGGAGTTGGAAATGGTTTCTTTCCCCGCTGTAGTGCGATATCGGAGTTAGAATAATAAAGTAGGGGGGTGGGGGGTGCATGGGGGCTTGCCCCCCTGCATTACATTTTATCTAATTTTTTTGTCGACATTTATGTTAGAAAATCAGCTGTTCGATTTGCTGCTTTTCGAACATTAACTGTCGCTGTTTTCAGTTTCATTTTTTCGATGCGAATATATGAATACTCGCACAAATGTGATTCGACATTATAAAGGTAAACCTATTATTCATTAGGTCATAAATATGGGGAGATTCTGCAAGATTGCAGACATGTGCTTATTAAACCTGTCTTCAAGGGAAAGAGGATTAGGACAAATGCAGAGTCATATAGACCCCTAAGTCCACTTTCACGTGGTGGAAAAATAATGGAGAGGGTAATATTGGATAAGTTAGTCAGAACTGGACAGGCTGGGACATGAAACCATACATCAGCATGCATATGTTGAAAACAGATCTATTGCTACCTGTAACAAGATGTTCTATAACATAACTATGAATGAAAAATTGTGCTGTGATGTAATTTATATAGCTTTAACTTGGGCATTTGACAGTCAGTCATATACAAAACATTGATCAATAAATTAGTACAACTAGGTATAGACGTACTCTTGATAAGATGGATAGCTGCATGGCTTACTAACAGGATGTGGCAAGTATCATACAGCAACCGGACAGGTGAAATTCCTTGGTTACAGTCCGGGTAACCCACATGGCGCTGTCTTAGGCCCTTACTTGTTTAGAATGCATCTTTCAGACCTAACTTTTTCATCTGAGGTGTTCTACACTCTATATGCAGATGACCTGAAATTGGGTAAACTGATTACATGCGTTAAACATAAGGCAGGTCTGCAAAATAACTTGACTAAACTGACCATTTGGGCACAGGAGAATAATATGCTGATAAATACATCAAAAACTAAGCACATGAAATTTGGGAGACATAAAATGAAAGGTGAATATTTAATACAGCACACAGTAATTGAAACTGCAGACTCATTTAAGGACCAGAGTATATGGGTAGATTCAGCTATGATTTTTTCTAATCATATTAAGCAATTGGTTAATAATAGTTATAGAACTATAGGTTGCATACAAATATTTATAAAGTCTAGGAAATCAAAAATAATGAAGTCATTGTTTGGTTACATTAGACCCAAACATGAATATGGAACAATATGATTCACCTATAAGAAAACAAGCATGAGTAAACTGTAAAGAGTACAGCAGAAATATACCAAGGACATCCATGGATGTGAACATTTAAGTTATTATGAAAGACAAATATCTGAACTTATACAGTGTCTCTTACAGACATCCAAGAGATCTTATTCAGGTACATAGGGCATTTAGAGACAACCACCTCTGTGAATGTTTGAGGTCATCAAAAAGTACTAGAGAATCATCAGCCAACATATGTAGAAGATTCTATAGGAATGAGAAGTGTACTAATTGGTTCTCTGACAGAGTAGCTGATGCATGGAACAGATTACCAAATTAAAGTAGTAGTTTATAAATTTTTAAGAACAGCCTGGACGCTTATGATGGGAACGAGTGTTTTGGTACATTGGCAAGCTAGAAGGGCATTAATGCCCATGCTTGAAATATTTGTATGTATGCATGCATGTATGTATGTATGCCTGCATGCACTCCCTAATTAGTATATGGATTATAGAAAGTTACTAGGCTATTGGCCCTGAGGCCCTTACAAGCCTAGCCAAGAATTTATCCCATGTTTCAACACATCAGCACCCTATACCACTGTCCAGCAGGGACATAGGTGGAATCCCAGGGGTGTATTTTCTGTTCCCCATCCAGTTATCCAGGTTGCACTTAAAAAGGTTTAATAAGGTACTCTGCTTTACGTGGAGAGGGAGTCTATTACACAAAAGGGGGAATCCCTGTGACACAAATCTGTCCTGCCAACAAGTCCTATTGAGGTCACAGACTAGGTTGAGATCTTGCGTGTGGTTGCTTGAGTGGAGCTTGACCTTCAGATATGTATCAGTCCCATCACGGTGGGGTTTGAGATTGCTTTGTATGCCATACAGGTGTCACCTCTGAGGAGTCTGTATGAGACTGAGTAGACGGACAGGGCTTTTAGCCCATCTGTGTAGGGTAGATGTTTGAGGCCCTGCATTCTCCAGGTAAGGAATCTCTGTGGTCTCTCCAGCTGCTGCATGTGCTTTATGAGGTACATGCCATAAGAGCATTGTATTCAATAATTGGTCTTATAAGGGAAGAATGCAGGGATGTTATGACAACCTTGTCCCTGGATGAGATACCCTTACTAATGAGGTGGGCCATGTAGAAAGCTTTCCATACAACAAAGGCAATATGGTGGTCAAATTAGAAGTTATGTACTCACCATAACGTTCCATCTGAGTAGGTGACTTCATTCGGATGCAACCTGTGGGTATCGGATCCGACCTCGGATCCGAGCCGGCAATTCAAAAGCTTAGGCTCCGAGCTCCTAGCTCCTCCCTCTTACCCATAACCCCTTGCCAAGCCCTGACTGACCTCAGATTGAGTTTGCCTCAAAATACTGACAACAGTACACGAAAAAAACAGCATAAATACTCGCTCTATAAAGGTCAGGGGGATGGAGGGGGGGATGGTTGCATCCGAATGAAGTCACCTACTCAGATGGAACGTTATGGTGAGTACATAACTTCTAAATCTGAAGTAGGAAGACTTCATTTGTCTGCAACCTGTGGGACAGAGTCCCCAGCTACCTGAATCTTGGGCGGCCGTCATGGAAGGATGTTTCAGAGCGCCGCTGAGCCAAAGGATGCTCTTCCTCTAGAAACAACATCCACCTTATAATGAGAAATAAAAGTATGAGGCGAGGCCCAAGTAGCTGCCGCGCAGATATCATCCAATGATACACGGGACTTAAAGGCGGCTGACGTGGAAACTGCCCTAGTAGAATGAGCCGTAACCCTCTGAGGAGCAGGTCTACCTGAAGTGTCATATGCCTGCAGAATACAATTAGCAATCCACTTAGAAAGTGTGACTTTAGATACTGCTTTACCCAGAGCAAATTTAGCAAAGGAAACGAACAGCTGATCTGATTTCCTGTGACCAGCTGTTCTGTGAATATAAAAACGTAATTGTCTATGAACATCCAAGGAATGCAATTTGTATTCTCCTTTGAGTACTTGGGAAAAAACACAGGTAAATTGATTGATTGGTTAATATTAGATTCAGAAGAGACCTTCGGAAGAAAAGATGGATTGGTCCTGAGGCACACCCTATCAGGGAAGAAAGAAAGGTAAGGCGGCTTGATGCATAGAGCCTGAAGCTCAGACACTCTTCTGGCTGAAGTGATAGCTACCAAGAAGGCAGTCTTCCAGGAAAGGTACTTTAGATCTGTAGAAGCTGCAGGCTCGAAGGGAGGAGCAGTAAGGGCTTGCAGAACTAAAGACAAGTCCCAAGGTGGTACAACCTCCTTGACTGGAGGCCTCAACAAAAAAATCCCTTTGAGAAAGGTTTTGCATAATTTCATCGTCATGAGGGGAGCTGTCTCATGACCAATGTGATAATGCGAGATAGCTGCCAATTGTACCTTAATCGTGGAAGAACTTGCCCCTTGATGAAAGAGGTCTGTTAAAAAATCCAGCACCGCTGACATAGGTGCCGAGAAAGGATCCAAAGTTCTCTGTACCGCCCAAATAGAGAATCTCTTCCATTTACTCCTATAAACCTGCCTGGTGGAAGGTTTATGAGCTGCCACTAAGATGGCCTTGACCGGTGATGAGATACCGGGAGTCCTAATCAAGGATGGAACTGGAGCAGCCAAGCTGTCAATTTCAGGGTGTGCAGATTGGGAACCGAAATTCCCAGAGGGTGGGAGATGAGATCCGGAATTGGATCCAGAATCCAGGGTGGATTGATTTTGTGAGACCATATGAAGGGGAACCAGGGTTGACGAGGCCAGAACGAGGCAATGAGAATCATTCTGCTCCCCAAACTGTTGGCTTTCTGCAGAAGCCTCTGCATCAGAGGAAGTGGAGGGTAGGCATAAAGGAGACCGGGAGGCCAAGCATGCACCAGAGCATCTCTCGGGAATTCCCCTGGTGGGGGAAGCAGAGCGAAGAAATTGTCGCATTTGGCGTTTGAGGGAGAGGCAAAAAGAACGGCAAAAATCTTCTTCGCTACTTGAGGATTGAGAGACCACTCGTGAGGAGAAAGAATGGTGCGACTGAGCTTGTCCGCAAGGATGTTGGACTTTCCCGGAATGTGCGTTGCTACCAGAAAGCGTTTGGTGGAAATTGCCCATTCCCAGACTCTCATGGCCTCTCGACAAAGGGGGTAAGACCTGGTTCCTCCCTGTTTGTTGATATACCAGACTACCGACATGTTGTCTGTCTGAATCGCAATAGTCCCTGAAGGAAGAACGTGGTGAAGTGCTTGCAACGCTAGGAGCACCGCCCTCATTTCCAGGACATTTATATGCAAAGACGTCTCTGTGGGATTCCACGTGCCTTGGACAATCTTTCCAGCAGAATGCCCCCCCCACCCGAGGCAAGAAGCGTCCGTGGTCACTGTGGCTCGGGGAAATGCAGCACAAAAAGGTCTCCCTGCCAGGGGCTCCGGAGAAAGAAGCCACCAAAGAAGGGAGTCCCTGCACGCCTTGCTGACCACAATCGGAGCATTGAGAGAGGAACAAAGAGGGGACCACTGAACCTGAAGGGTCCATTGAAGAACCCGCATGTGTAAGCGAGCATGAATGAAGCGGAATAGCTGCCGCCATAGAACCTAGGGCCCTCAGGACCGAAGCTGCCGTTGGAGATGGTTGCAGGACCGCTGCCACATGACACTTCAGGTTGGCAATTCTGTCTGGAGTGAGGAAGGCTCGCATTGATCTGGTGTTTAGTCTTCCTCCTATGAAATCTATAACTTGTGTGGGGTGCAGTAAAGATTTCTCCCAGTTGATCGTGATGCCCAGCCTTGGGGCTAGCTGAAGAAAGTAGTCCCTGGCTGAGCACAGAAGATGCCTTGATGATGCCGTCAGGAGCCAGTCGTCCAGGTACGGAAAGACCTGTAATCCCTGGAGCCTCAGGTGGGCCGCTAGCACCTTGGTGAACACCCTGGGGGCTGAGGTGAGACCAAAGGGGAGGACCCTGAACTGATAATGACTGGCTCCCAGCCGGAAGTGAAGAAACCTCCTGGATTGTCTGTCCATGCGAATGTGGTAGTACGCGTCCTTGAGGTCGATGGAGCACATCCAGTCGTTCTCCCTCAAGAGGGGAAGTATAGATTGGAGGGTGACCATCCGGAACTTTTGCTTGGTTACTGACAGGTTCAGCTGGGAAAGGTCTAAGATTGGTCTTAGGTCCCCCGTTTTCTTTGGCACCAAAAAGAACCTGGAGTAAAACCCTAATCCGGTTTGATCTAGGGGGACGCGCTGGATGGCTCTTTTTCCTAGCAGCTGTTCGATTTCGACAGCTGCCACCTCCCTTTGGTCGGGTGGAACATCTGGGAGGCTGCGAGATCTGGGAACCTTGTATAGGGGAATAGAATAACCTCTGGATATCACACGAAGCACCCAATGGCCTGTTGTGATGGACTCCCAAGAAGTCAGGTGCCTCGAAAAACGCCCCCCCCCGACTGCCTCCAGAGACGGACAGCCGGGCAACCCTTCAGGGCTGCTGCGTGGGTCTATCAGAGAAAGGTTCTCTGGACCCAAAGTTGCTAGGAGCCCCCCTGCCTCTAGGACGGCGACCTCCCCGTCCTCCTCTGCCACGGAAGGACTGGTTATCCGGAGCAGGTTGGGACTGCTGCGATTTCCGGAACCACATCTTCTTCTGTCCCTTTTGGTTCTTAGAGAAGGACCTCTGGGGAGCTGAGAAGCGGACTCCGACGGCAGACAGCGTCTTCCCGTCCTTTTCGCTTTGGACTAATGTTTCGCGAACAGTCTTGCCAAACAAGGCAGAACCATCGAAGGGGGCATTTGCGAAGGTCGCCTTGAAGGGCTCTGCAAAATCACAGTGGCGGAGCCAGGCCTGTCGCCTCATGACTAGGCCTGCTCCGCTGGCTCTAGCGGCTCCCTCAGTAGCGTGAGAAAGCAGCCGCATAGATGTATTGGAAACTGATCTGAGAGTGGCCATTCGGGTGGAGTATACTTCTTTATCCTCACTCGACATGGACTCTGGGGGAGATGCAGCGTATTCTTTAATCAGATCCCGCTGCATCCTAATGACATGTGCCATGTAGTTCAGCGCTCTCAAAGAGAAGGTTGCTGAACTGAAAACTCGCTTCCCAATGCGATCCATCGAGCGGGACTCCTTGCCCGGAGGATGCATAGAGGGACTCTCCTGGGCCAATTCCCTCTTCGTGGCTGCAGCCATCATCATGGCATCTACTGGGGGGCCCTTGCTCCAGTGAGTGCAGTCCGCCGGAGGGGAAAGGATGCGGTCAGGACGCTTGGGCACAGGCTCAACGGTGTCCGGATCCTTCCACGCCCTGATGGATATAAGATCCATCAGAGGGTCAGCAGGAGGGGACACCCAAGAGGTAGATGGGCCCGCCTCGAATGCCTCCAAGAACACAGACTCATCCGAGGAAGCCTTGGGGGCAGACCACCCCCCCCCCCCTGATCCTTAACATCGCCATAATGTCTCCAAATGAGACGTCTTCAGGGGGTGACCTTGGGGAGCCTTCCCCTTCATCCAAATCTGTGTCTTCGGTAACGGACTCGGGGGAGTCCATGTGCCTCCTTTTGCACTTGCGCTTCCGAGGTACTTCATCGGGGGGGTTGTCCGAGGAGTACTCTTCCGCAGTTGGATGTTCCAAGGGAACCACTTGGGACATCGAAGCGGGCTGTCCCTGGGACCGGCTGGTGGGGGCCTGGCCCAACTGCAAGGGAGTGCGGGATAAGCCGTGGCAGGGACCGGGGGTCCTGACGTCCTCAACAGTGCCCTTTCCACTACGTCGAAGGCAGAGGGGGAGCCAGCTTCTCTAAACCCCGAGAGCCGACCCCCACTCGGATCCGGCCTTGCGGATCGGAGTCTGAGCCGAAACCGTCGGATCCGAGAGACCGGTGTGCTCCGACCTGGACGGAGCCGAAGACACACCAGCTCCCTCGGATCCGAGGCTCGGTCCTTGGCTCCGAGAGGTCGGGTCCGAAGTACCCGAAGCACTCAAGGGATGGGACGGATCCGAGGTGCGCCGACCTATCGGATCCGACCCACCCCCGGATCCAAGTCTGCCCGGCGCCGACAGCTCCGAACCCGTGGTATGGGTCGGAGAAGGAGCCAAAGGGGCAAAGAAAGGGTTCGAAGCCCCTCCCGGATGGGGGGGGGGCTAGGAGCACTCCCATTTGCATTTGGGCCTGGATGAATTTCCTCATCATCCGGTCCATATCAGCTTCACTCATGGAAAAAGTTGACCTGGTGGAGGCCACCGAAGCGGACCTAGAACGCCTCGGAGACCTCGTAGAAGGGCTAGCCTCCTCCTCCTCGGGCCCAGGAGAGAACCGAGGGGAGTGGAGCCGAGGAGGAGGAAAGCTAGAAGGCACAGGGGAGGCCCGCTTAGATGGAGGAGCCGAACTGGAAGTTTCGGCTCTCCGTTTGTGGTGCCTCTCCCTGTGCCTCTCCTTCTCTCTCTCCCTAGAGGACTCTCTCTCCTCCGGCAACTTAGAGGGAGGTTGAGTCCCAGCCGGAGGGGGAGAGCCCACAGCAACAAGTTGCTGAGTAGAAGGGGCAGAAGCCGAAGCGGTATCTGGAGGTAAAAGTCCCGCCAGCACCAGCTTCGACCGCCGCTCCCTCAAAGCCCGGGGGTTGAACCCTGCACAAATGGTACAACCAGATGACAGGTGTTCAACCCCCAAGCATTTAACGCACCGAGTGTGGCCATCCGCTGGGGACAGCTTATGGCCACACTCGGTACATTTAGAGAAAACAGCCTTATGGGCTTCAGACATTATAAACCCTGAAGGCCTAAAACAACACACACACCAAACTACGCAAAAACCCGTGAAATATTAAATAAAAAGAGAGAGGAAAGCCTAACACAATCAACACTAATAATATAAAGTAACAAAATAGAGAATTTTTAAACTTTTTTTGTCAGACAAACTTATCTGTCACCAAAAAACGCCAGGAGCTCAAGAATCAGTCGCAACTTGAAAAGCAGCAAACGAAATCTGAGGTCAGTCAGGGCTTGGCAAGGGGTTATGGGTAAGAGGGAGGAGCTAGGAGCTCGGAGCCTAAGCTTTTGAATTGCCGGCTCGGATCCGAGGTCGGATCCGATACCCACAGGTTGCAGACGAATGAAGTCTTCCTACTTCAGATCGTCAGTTTGCTATCAACCTGGGTTCCCAAGTCCCTCACGACTGATTCACCGAGGGGGAGTTTCTTCTTTGGTTCCTTGTTTACTTGTTTTTCTATGAATGATACTAGTCTCCACTGTGGTACAGGAAAAAGTATCCAGTATGTTGATTACTCTGCAATATTCTATTCTGCTTCAATGACTTCTGATGTTTCATAAGAATAGTCAGGTAATTTCTGGACAGGAAAGTCTGAGCTTATACTGAACACAGCAAAACAAAAGCAGCAATCAAATCTAAATATCAATGTGCACAAAAAAAAGTTCGTTTGAAACTGTCCACGGATAATTTTTTTTTTTTTTTGTTTTTGGTGTCTAGTAAACATTTGGGTGCCATCTTAAATCAGCAACTGAAATTTTACTTGTGTTAAAATTAGTCACTGTCAGACAGGAATTAATACGTTAGTCTGCTTTACAAACCAAAAAAACTTTTGAGTGATCATACTAGAATTGTTAAAGTTCAGTTATAGATCTCCTGCAGTTCTTAAATCTTCACTCTTCTAGGCCTTCATCACTTGAGTAATACTATCACAGGACAGCTAAGTTTATTTAAAGACATACATACCTTCAGAATTCATCTTTGTGCTTCCCTCAGATCTCTGCAGTAATTAGAAATTAATTCACTGGCATGATGCAGTAATGTGCTGAGTCTACATGTCCTTCCTGTGTTCATGTGGGGTTCCTCTGGGTGCTCCGGTTTCTTCCCACATTCTAAAGACATGAAGTAGGTGGATCTGACACACTAAATTACCATAGGCGTGAGTGCACACGAGTGAATAACATGAAAGAACTACAGCAGGGGTAGACTCTCGGCAGTGCAGTAGATTATCGTCAATGTTGAAGTGACACCCGGACCCCCCATGTGCTAAATGGGAAAAGGGGTTATGGATGGGTGGATGGATGCAGTAAAGACTAGTACACTAATTTCTGTTCCTTTACAATAAATGTCATATAATCAGACACCTTAAGGAAATACATCCTTCTCAAACACAGTTCAACAGACCTGTTTCTTGCCAGCCTCTATATCTGCACAAAATTGCTTTGTTGACTTATCATTTTAGCAGTGGTGTTCAAACTGTGGAACAATCTTCCTCCATTTGTATATCAAACAGCAGGTAAATATCTATTCAGGAAGGACCTATCTAATCATGTAGTCATAAACTGGTCCTGTGAACATTGTCCAGGTGTTGCCTACCCCTAGGCTTCTCTGATATCATCAGCTGTGGTTCCCCCTCCACATCTGTATAGGATGTAGGCACAGCTTCAGAGGACATAAGAGTAGGCAGCCCTGTCTTGGCCTTCAATTAGGTCATGGCAGAAAGGAGCTGATGTCGGCACCAGACGGTACTTGGAGTCTTCATACAACCCAACAGATGCATCCAACTCAGACTGGACAGTAACAGATTCTATGTGCACCTTTTCAGACTTATTTTTAGGTGATGGCTGAACGTCGGGGCTGGCAGATTTAGAAGCCATGGTATCCTGGGCCAAAAGGTTCAAACACCAAAAGGCACTAAGCAGAGCTGGGGATCCCATAAAGTACGCTGTAAAGCCAGGTCCATAGAAAAGCTTTATTCAATACACTTTTTTAAAAATAAAACAAGTCAGTCAATAAATTAAGCGCGTTAGTCTCTCCTTATTCACAGACCTCTTCAGAATACCATGCAAAGCTATTCAATTGCTTTTATATTATCATTTTGAATAAAATGCACGCCCCCTTTTTACTGCACCAGACCAACCCATAGGCACAGTCAATTTAATATGTAAATGCATCCCTCATACAGCTCATAAAACACATCAAATAAAATATAACAAATATTTCTTAAATAACATTTAGATATTTAAATATTTAAAATTCTGCAACTTTAGATATTAATCTTATAAACATGTTTAAAACCATAAGTAAAACAGTTGAGCTAGAAGCATGACATAAAAGGACAAGGACTGATACACGAGATAAAAGACTTATGCTTACCTTCCTTTGAGCACCAAACCTCATCTGTCTAAGGCTTTCAGTTTAAGAAAGCATGCCAATTACAATGGGTCATTTAAGCCTGGCCACTGTGTGGCATTTGTTTTAATTTGTCAAGTGCCTCATGTTTTTCTAGTGTTAACGTCCAGGGTCCCCCTCTTATCTAATTCAAGGTCTTCAATGATGGCAAATTTAAAACTCTGGTCCACAAATTCAGTACAATGTTTAGCCAATTCATTTTTATCATTTTTCAGTATCACGCATCAGTCATTGACAGACTACTACAACGAGGCTTTGGAACAAACGTCTAACAAATCTCGCAGTAGGTAAGGTTGAGAGAAGCATCCAAGCGAAAAAGGTGGTTGTGTCCATCTTTATGGGGAATCTGCCTCCAATATTTAAATTTTCCCTTCCAGGATGGCATGAAAAAAGGTACGGACAATTGGGCACTTATCTTGCAAAGCTTGGCATCTGAACCAACTTAGTAAAAGATCTGTAGACTGAACTCATAAAGAAAGCGTTCAGAAATGGCAGCAAAGAAGTTCTGAAGACAGGTGTTTGTACATCACTTTACATCACTTATGTACCTAATGCCTTGTAGGACACACACCAGAAGTATGGTGCCTGTAAGGAGATAAGGCTTTGGTATGCTGGCCATAAGTTCAGCTATCCTCAAGAGAATATCCCATCTGAAATCTCAGCTTCAAAGTACCGCACTTCTGATGCATCTCAACATCTTAATCTTACTTTTAGCTGCACAGGCTGGTTAAAAAGGATTCACCAGCAGTGGCAATTACTCATACTACTGAAACAGTCTCCAGAGATCAATGCCCCAAGTGCTAAAATCTTTAGCTTTCAGCGAGCTTGATGGTGAAATGAAAGGACATCTGTTTATACTGCTGGTGCCATCAAGTTTTGGGATGGACTTGTATCATTAGCACTGGTGGCTGGGAAGATGTATTGAAGAGATATCTAATGTGACCAATGGTAATGCAGCTAGTTCTAAAACGTATGCTGCAGTAATTTTCTGAAACAGAGATACTATCCTCCAGCCTATGACTCCAAGATGCAACCTGGTTAGTTTGGAACATCAACAGACATTTGTAGATGCCAATGCAGTTGGGGCTTTAGATCCCATTGCATTTGTTTTGTTTGAGAAGCCTTTTCCTATACCACAACCACAAACTCAGAGAGAAAGCATTTGAAGACAGAAACAGAAAGGGAATCGGCCAGACTCTCAGCCAGACTAAGGTCAGAAAACTTTAGCCTTTAAACTTTCTGGTGGTCTAGTGGTTAGGATTCAGTCTTCTCACCGCCGTGGCCTGGATTCAATTTCTGGTTAGGGAAGCTTCAATGCATTTTTGGGTGGCACAGTGGTGCAGCAGTTTGCATTGTTGCCTCACTGCAAGAGGTTCTCCAGTTCAATTCTCGGCTTGGGTGCCTACTGTTTGGAGTCTGCATGTCCTCCTTACCTTCGTGTGGGTTTCCTCCCACGTTACAAAGACATGCTTCTGAGGCATTTCTCCCTAGACAGCCACTGAAAATTATCTCATTCCAAGTCAGACTTTCCTGGTAAACAAATGTCAAATAAATACAATAAAATGATGCTTTGACAACTTACAAACTTGATATACTTAAGGGTTTAACTTTCATACCTGCACAAATATGCAGATGTTTCTAAGATGCTGTCAGAATTGAAGTATTTTGTTAGGAAGCTTAATTTAAAAATAATGTTTCAGAATGATGATAATACTGCTAATCCACCTTTTTGGCATTCTAGTACTTTTGGGCCTTTTATCATGATTTAGTTAAGATATCTGAATGTGCGGTAGAAGGAGGCATTGCACTTATGCGCTCTATAACAAAAGGGAAATCAGTTTTTTAAATCTTACTAAAGATGAGTATGCAGCAATCAGAAGCCTGATAAATAACCCTGATATAACAACTAAACCTGCAGATAAGGGCAGTGGAGTAGTAGTTATGGATAAGTCTCATTGAGTTCTATGACTGACCTCTCTGCTACAGATTATGTTAGGATTACTAAACATGAATTAGAAGTTATGTACTCACCATAACGTTCCATCTGAGTAGGTGTATTCATTTGTCTGCAACCTGTGGGTTATGGATCCGATATCGGATCCGAACCGGCATGGTTTTCCAGCTATGGATCCAAGCTCTCAGCTCCTCCCCTCACCCATAATGCCCTGCTCTACCCTCATGACCTCAGATCGAGTTTGCCAAAGCAACAACACCCTGAAAAGGGTAACATAGAATATGCAGGAAACTGAAAGGCCAGGGGGATAGGAGGGCGGGATGGTTGCAGACAAATGAATACACCTACTCAGATGGAACGTTATGGTGAGTACATAACTTCTAAATCTGAAGTAGGATATTCATTTGTCTGCAACCTGTGGGACAGAGTCCCCAGCTACCTGAATCTTGGGCGGCCATCATGGAAGGATATTCCGGAGCACCGCAGAGCCAAAGGATGCTCTACCCCTAGATGCAAGATCCAACTTATAGTGGGAAATGAAAGTATGAGATGAAGCCCACGTGGCTGCTGCACAAATATCATCTAGAGGAATCCTAGCCTTGAAGGCTGCCGAGGTAGATACTGACCGGGTTGAATGGGCATGAACACCCTCCGGTGCGGGCCTTCCTGAAGCTTGATAAGCCAATAAGATGCACTGTGAAATCCAGCGGGACAGAGAAACTTTAGAAATTGGCTTGCCCAAATTGAATTTTGCAAAGGAAATAAACAACTGGTCGGATTGCCTATGACCAGCCGTCCTGTTCAGATAAAATCTAAGTTGCCTGTGAACATCTAATGAATGTAGCTTATATTCACCTTTTTCATATTTAGGGAAGAAAACAGGGAGGTTAATGGACTGATTGATGTTTGCTTCAGAAGCGACTTTAGGAAGAAAGGACGGGTTGGTCCTGAGGTAGACACGGTCCGGATGAAATACCAAGTAAGGAGGTTTAGCTGATAATGCTTGAAGCTCAGAAACTCTCTTGGCCGATGTAATGGCTACCAAAAAGGCTGTCTTGTAGGACAAGAATTTGAGATCCACCGTAGCCGCTGGCTCGAAAGGAGGGGCGGTCAAGGCCTGTAAGACCAGAGAGAGGTCCCAAGGAGGAACTGCTTGTTTTATAGGGGGCCTGAGAAGAAAAGTACCTTTAAGAAAAATTTTACACAATTTGGCTGACATAAGAGGATTAGAGTCATGGCCAATGTGATAATGAGAAATTGCCGCCAGTTGTACTTTGACTGTGGAACTGCTGGCACCATTGTTAAAGAGAGTGGTTAGAAAGTCAAGCACTAAAGGAAGAGTAACCGTGAAGGGATTCAGGCCTTGCCGCTCCGCCCACAAAGAAAAACGTTTCCACTTGCTTCGGTAAACCTTTCTAGTGGATGGTTTATGAGCTGCCACCAAAATTGCCTTAACCGGTGACGAAATACCGGGAGTCCTAATCAAGAGTGGAACTGGAGCAGCCAAGCGGTCAGCTTCAGGTTGTCCAGATTCGGAGGAGGAATGCAGGATGGATGGGATATCAGATCCGGATGGGATCTAGAATCCAAGGAGGATTCACCGAGTGAGACCTTAGGAAGGGGAACCAGATCTGTCGAGGCCAAAACGGAGCAATGAGAATCATTCGAGAGGCTTTCTGAAGAACTTGGAGCATCAGAGGCAAGGGTGGATAAGCATACAGAAGACCGGGTGGCCAAGCATGCACCAGAGCGTCTCTTGGGGTACCTCCGGGAGGAGGTATCAGAGCGAAAAAACTGTCGCACTTGGTGTTTGAGGGAGAGGCAAAAAGATCGCATGAAGGGGTTCCCCACCGTGCGAATATGCGTTCCGCTACTTGACAATTGAGAGACCACTCGTAAGGGGTCAGAATGGTGCGACTGAGCTTGTCCGCTAGGATGTTGGACCGACACCGAATGTGCGTTGCTATTAGAAAGCGGTTGGTGGAGATTGCCCATTCCCAAACTCTCATGGCTTCTCGACAAAGAGGGTAAGACCTTGTTCCCCTTGCTTGTTGATGTACCAGACAACAGACATGTTGTCCGATTGAATCGCAATTGTTCCCAAGGGAAGAAAGTCCTGAAGTGCTAGCAACGCTAAGAGCACTGCTCTCATCTCTAGAACATTGATATGCAGTAAGGTCTCTGAATCGTCCCACGTGCCTTGGACGGTCCGGCCCAAAGTGCCCCCACCCGAGGCGGGGCGTCCGTGGGCACCGTGGCGAGAGGGAGAAGCACAAAATGGGCGGCCTTTGTGGAGATCCGGGAGTGGAGCCACCACAAGAGGGACCGCTTGCAAGCCTTGCTGATCGCTATGGGATGATGCATGGGGAGAGCAAGGTATGACCACTGTACTAAGAGCGTCCACTGTAGAATGCGCATATTGAGCCTGGCAAGAGGAAGAAGTGCTATAGCCGATGCCATGGACCCTAGAGCCCTCAGGACCAACTCCGCGAACAGAACTTGAATGGAGAATGGCCCGCACCTGGAGCTGCAAATTTTGAACTCTGTCCGCAGTGAGGAAGGCTCGTAAACTCCTTGTGTCTAGCCTGGCCCCTATAAAATCTAAGAGCTGTGTGGGCCAGGTTGGATTTCTTCAGATTTATTGTGATGCCCAGAAAAGGAGCAAGATGGAGAAAGGAGTCTCGCCAATAAAAGTAGATGCCTTGTTGGGGCGGTAAGAAGCCAGTCGTCCAGGTAGGGAAAGACCTGCACCCCTGAAGCCTCAGGTGGGCCGCTACCACTGCTAATACTTTGGTGAACACCCTGGGGCTGTGGTGAGACCAAAGGGAAGGACCCGAACTGGTAGTGACTGGCTCCCAGCCGGAAGCGGAGAAACCTCCTGGTGCGCCTGTCCATCAGGATGTGGTAGTACGCGTCCTTGAGGTCTATCGAGCACATCCAGTGATTTTCTCCCAGAAGGGGGAGAATAGATTGCAGAGTGACCATTCGGAATTTTTCTTTGGGGACTGCCAGATTCAAGAGAGAGAGGTCTAGGATTGGTCTTAGTTCCCCCGTCTTCTTTGGCACTAAAGAATCTGGAGTAGAACCCTGATCCGATCTGGTCTGGGGGGACGGGCTGGATGGCTCTTTTCTTTAGCAGATGGCCAATTTCTGCCAAAGCGGCCTCCCGTTGACCGGGTGGGATGTCTGGGAGGGACTTCAACTTTGGAAGGTGAAGGAAAGGGATGCGATATCCTCTGGATACGATTTGGAGAACCCAGCGGTCCGATGTTATGGACTCCCATGCCGCTAGGTGCCCAGGAACGTCCCGCGACTGCCTCCAGGGTGGAGCAGTCGGGCAACCCCTCAGGGTTGCTGCGCGGGCCGTTCAGAGAAAGGTTCCCTGGACCCGAAGTTTCTGGGAGCCCCTCTGCCTCTAGGGCGGCGTCCTCCCTGTCCTCCTCTGCCACGGAAGGACTGGTTGTCCGGAGCAGGCTGGGACTGCTGCGACTTCCGGAACCACATCTTCTTCTGACCCTTTTGGTTCCTAGAGTAGGGCCTCTGGGGTGCAGAGAAGCGGATTCCGACGGCAGACAGCGTCTTCCTGTCCTTTTCGCTCTGGGTCAACGTCTCGCGAACGGTTTTGCCAAATAGAGCAGAACCATCAAAGGGAGCGTTCGCAAACGACGCTTTGAAGGGCTCAGAAAAATCGCAGTGACGGAGCCAGGCCTGACGTCTAGTGACTAGTCCTGTCCCCGCAGCTCTAGCGGCGCCTTCCGTTGCATGGGAGAGTAGCCGCATAGAAGTATTAGTAACTGACCTAAGAGTGGCCATACGGGTGGAGTGCAGAACCCTGTCCTCCTCCGAAATGGACTCGGGGATGCAGCGTATTCTTTAATAAGATCTCGCTGCATCCCAATGACATGTGCCAAATAGTTCAGCGCCCTTACCGAGAAGGTCGCTTAACTAAACATCCGCTTCCCCAAGCGGTCCATCATCCGAGACTCCTTGCTCGGGGGGTGGACTGAGGGACTCTCCTGAGCCAGTTCCCTCTTGGTGGCCGCCGCCGTCAACATGGCATCTACCGGAGGCCCCTTACTCCAATGGGCCCGGTCGGATGGCGGACTAAGGATCCTATCTGGTCTCTTGGGAATTGGCTCCACGGTGTCCGGTTCCTTCCACGCCCTGGTGGTAATAAGGTCCACCAGGGGGTCGGCAGGGGAGGACACCCAAGAGGTAGACGGGCCAGCTTCAAATGCCTCCAAGAACACGGACTCGTCCGAGGAAGACTTGGGGGCAGACCACCCCCCCCTTATACGGAGCATTTCCATGATGTCTCCAAATGAGACATCCTCGGGGTGACCGTGGGGAGCCTTCCCTTCCTCCAAGTCCGTGTCTTCTGTGAGAGACTCGGGAGTCAATGTGCCTCCTTTTGCGTATGCTTGCGAGGACATCCTCTGGGGGCTGTCAGAGGAGTCCTCACAAGCAGCAATTTGTTCCATAGGAGCAACTTGGGGCACAGAAGCGGGCTGTCCCAGGGGCCGGATGGTGGAAGCCTGGCCCAGTGCAGAGGGAGCGGGGACGGAGCCGAACAAGTGCCGGGGTCCGGAGACCCTCAACAGAGCCCTCTCCACTACATCAAAAGCCGAAGGGAGCCGACCTCGACCAAAGGATCCGACAATCGGCTCCCCTCGGATCCGAAGAGTGGACGGGCCCGGCGCCTAAGCGCCGGATCCAAAGGGACAGTGCGCTCCGACACAGACGGCGCCGAAGGAGCACTGATCCCCCCGGATCCGAGGCTCGGATCCAGGCTCCGAGAGGTCGGATCCGGCGCACTCGAGGGCAGGGTCGGATCCGAAGTACCAAGTACTATCGGCGCCGACCCAACCCCGGCTCCGGCTGCTCGGCTCCAGCTGCTCCGAACCCGGATAGCGGGTCGGAGAAGGAGCAATAGGCTTAAAAAAGGGTGTTGAGCTCCCCCCCAGAGGGGGGGGAGGCAAGAGCACTCCCATCTGCATCTGGGCCTGGATGAATCTTCTCATCATCCGGTCCAGATCAGCATCTGAAAGGCTATATGTAGATCTCGAGGCTACCGAGGTAGGCCTGGAGTGCCTCCTCGATAGCCTCGACGGAGATCGGGTCTCCTCCTCCTCAGGACCCGGTGAAAAGCACACAGGGGACCGGAGCCGAGAAGGAGGAGACCGAGCCGACAACGGAGCCGGGGGAGAAGCCCGCTTGGCTGGCGGGGCCGAAACAGAGGTCTCGGCCCGCCGCTTTTCCCTCCGGTCCTTTTTCCTAGCATCCCTCTCCTCTCCAGAAACGGGAGGTTGAGTCCCAGGAGCAGGAGGGGGTGCCACGGAGGGAATAACCGGAACCACGGTTGCTCCCGAAGGAGCGGAGGCCGGAGCCGAGTCTGGCGGTAAAAGACCCGCCAAGACAAGCTTGGACCTCCGCTCCCTCAGTGCCCTGGGGTTGAACCCTGCACAAATGGAGCATCCAGATGTGAGGTGTTCAACCCCAGGCACTAACACACCGAGTGTGGCCATCGGCCGGGGAGAGCTTATGGCCACACTCGGAGCATTTTGAAAAACAGATTTGGGCTGATCAGCCATTCAAATCTATAAAGCTACTAAAAAAAGTAACTAAAACTAATACAGACACACAGGCCCAACACACACACTCTCGCCAACAGCGAGGGAGGGAAAAAAAATACTTAATTTAACTCTAAATAAAACTATCAAAGAGGGAAATCTAAACTTTCACACAAAAATGCACAAAAAACTTTAAATTTTCTGAATTAACAGATAAGAAACTAGCACTTAGCTGAGAGCTATGAATACCAATCCAGTCACCAGCGCGGCAAACGAGATCTGGGGTCATGAGGGTAGAGCAGGGCATTATGGGTGAGGGGAGGAGCTGAGAGCTTGGATCCATAGCTGGAAAACCATGCCGGTTCGGATCCGATATCGGATCCATAACCCACAGGTTGCAGACAAATGAATATCCTACTTCAGATCTATTATTGCTAACCATGAGTTAAAAAGTTTACATAACTTGTGTGCTGAAAACAAGATGAGAGTTACTAGAATATTTAATAGAAAAAAAACTCTAGGGTACCAGTAATTTATGGTATACTAAAGCTCCATAAATCTATCACTCCACCGACACTCATCATTTCAGACCACGGTTGGCTAACAGATGTTTAGAGTCACAACTAAGGCAGATTTCTGAAAAAATAGGCACAATTTGTAGGAAGTCATTTGTATCCCTTAAAAGCTTATAGGAGTGGTCTAGTGTAAACACTTAGGATTTTGTGACACTGGACGCCGACTCTTTCACAGTTATACCAATAGATGTCAAAGAATTTTTATTGGAGTTTGCAGAGTATGAGCAACACTATATAAATACTTTGTGAAATTTTATCCCTAATATTTCAGAATAATGTCTTCTTCCAAACACAAATGTACAAGCAAATGCGAGGTGTAACAATGAGAACACCATTTACAAATACATTTGCAAACACAGTCATGCACATATGGGAATGAGAGTATGTTTTATCTTCTAAGAACCCCTTTTTGAAAATGTCTTATTCTACCGCCATTTTGTAGAGGACCTATTTATTATATGGAGAGAAGAAAATATTTTTAGTTTATTTTACAAGTACATTTTGAACACGTGAATTTTTTAGTTTAAAAAAAAAATTGTCTTCAGATAAGATACACTTTTTAAACACTGCCATTTGTAAAAATCAGACAGGATGTACTGATACTTGTTCGTATAAGAAACCAGTTAAGAGGGATAATTTAAACTAGCAAACACCCTCAGTTCACCTTTAGGAATGCAATGAATCCTAAGAGTAGCAAAACTAAATACAATTGAGTCTACTGTGGATGAACAGATGAAAAGCATGACAGATTTTATAGAAAGAGGTTATAAGGGTGAAGTTGAGGCTGCACGAGATGAGATTAGAATATTATGAAATTCTCTAGCAAAACTTATTTTCTCCTCAAAACATGTTATGAATAATACCAAACATATAGGAATCAATGCCAGATGTGTTTCGACTTACAATAAGAACACGTTTGCTGTTAAGCAGATTATACTTAAATACTGGCATATATTTCAAGATCTTCCAGAACTAAGTAATTCTGTCACCCATCAACCTAGGCTTTTACGCAAGAGAAATACCAACTTGAAACACGTGTTAAAGATTAACCTAACTTCTGGTTTTCCAGTAATTCCACTGAGAGAGACACATATGCAAGTGGTAATAGTGTTTCTTTTGTAAACACAGAGACTTTTAAAACTTTCTCATCCTGTAACTGGTAAAGTGGTTGAAGCATACAAGAACTGTAATACCAAAAATCTAGTATATCTAGCTAAATGTGATCGATGTAACTGTTATATGGGTAAAACTAAAAATGTGACCAATATAACTTATGTAGGTAAAACTAACCAGAGGTTAAAGGATCGAACATCTAGCCACATTTCAGAAATAAATGGAGCTCTAACTACTAATGCTCTTTTCAAGCAAATTTGAGCAAGGAATGCAGCATAATTTTAAATTTAGGAAATTATTTATTTATTTATTTATTTATATATTTTATTTTACATTTGTTGACCGGGCTAGTCTAGCTGAATTAGAAGTGTTGTTTGAAAACATAAGAGATGGAGATGTACATAGAACTGAGAAAGCAGAATTTAACTGGATATTACACTTGAAGGCTCATAATTCACCAGGTCTGATGGTACTCGCTCTTCAAAACCTTTATTGAGGAAGAGAGAATTGTGCTTGAATTGGTTAACTGCATTTGTCATGTGATTTTAAACTTTTAGTTATGTACTTACCATAACTTTAGATGTATGGGATCCATCTCGCCTACATTCTGTACTGATGGGTTTGACTCGGCACGCTATACTATAGAACGAAGTCTCTTATTGGCTGAGCTATCCCACATCCCAGGATGCACCACCACTGCTTCCCCAGATCTTGTTTGTCCGCACACATGCACACACACACAGACTGTTGATATAATATTGCCAGGTGTTTCAAGAGATGAAACAGTTGAACTCGGACCATCCGGTCTCTTCTGATCTCCAAGGCAGGGGGAAGGAGGGTGGGTTATTATGAATGTAGGCGAGATGGATCCCACACATCTAAAGTTATGGTAAGTACATAACTAAAAGATGTAATGTGATCCTATCTCGCCTACATTCTGTACTGATGGGACAGCGTCCCTAGCACCTGATTCCTGGGTGGCTCACTGGAAAACACTCCTGAGAACTGTGGAACCGAAGGAAGCTCGCCCCCGAGATGCCACGTCCAATTTGTAATGAGAAATAAAGGTGTGAGAAGACCACGTAGCCGCCGCACAAATGTCACTAATAGCAAGCTTGGAATGAAAAGCTGCCGAAGTAGCCATAGCCCTAGTAGAATGAGCTTTCACTGTAGCTATAAGCTCTTTGTTGGAAATGAGTATGACTGATACAGTCTCTGATCCACTCGGCAATAGTGACTTTCGTGACGGCTTTGCCCAATTTATTGTCCGAAAAGGACACAAACAACTGATCTGTTTTTCGTGCTTGGTGCGTCCTATCCAAATAGAAGCGTAATTGTCTGTGGACATCCAAGGTGTGAAAGATGTATTCCGCTCTGTTTGAATACTTCGGGAAGAAAACTAGAAGTTCCAGTGATTGTTGCAGACAAAAATTAGAACAAACCTTAGGAATAAAGGATGGGTTCGGTCTGATGGATACTCTATCCTTGTGAAAAAACAGGTATGGTGGTTTAACACATAGGGCTTGAAGTTCCGAAACTCACCTGGCTGATGTAATTGCGACTAATAAAGCAGTCTTCCAAGAAAGAAATTTTAAGTCACAAGTTGTTGCTGGTTCAAAGGGGGAAGAGGTTAAAGCACCAAACACCACATTAAGGTCCCACGGTGGAGCAGGATGAGATATCGGGGGCCGGAGCAGCCCAGCACCTTTCATGAAGGCTTTACACAACTTGTTGCTCAAAGGTGGTTCTATGCTCTCGTGAAAATTGGAAATAGCCGCCAATTGAACCTTGACCGAACAACCTTGATTGAACAGAGAAGCTAAAAACTTCAGAACCTCTGACACCGGGGCTGTCATGGGGTCTAAGCCCTGGAGTTGGGCCCAAATAGCAAATCTCTTCCATTTGCTGCTATACATTTTCTTAGTAGAAGTCTTGTGGGCCGAGGACAAGATATGTATGACTTCCGGGTCCAAAGCATGGTTCCTGACTATGGTCGGAAGAGGAGGAGCCAAGCTGTTAACTTCAAGTGGAGGGACTGATGAAGCTGTCCCGACTGATGGGTCAAGAGATCCGGAACTTGGTCCAGGAACCATGGACCGTCCAGTGCATACTTCCGAAGAAAGGGAAACCAGACTTGACGAGGCCAGTATGGGGCAACTAGAATCATTTTGCTTTCCAAGCGAATCGCCTTCTGGATCACCTTGGGAAAAAGGGGAACCGGTGGAAAGGCGTATAGCAGACCGGTGGGCCAAGCTTGGACTAGGGCGTCCTTGGGAATCTCCCCTGGAACTGGGGTGAGAGAAGAACTGTTGGCATTTCGTGTTGAGGGGGGTTGCGAAAAGGTCGCAACAAGGAGTTCCCCATCTCCTGAAAATCTGAGTTGCCACTCTGTCGTTCAGAGACCACTCGTGAGGGGAGAGAATAGTTCTGCTCAGTTTGTCGGCTATCACATTGGATCTCCCTGGAATGTGTGTTGCTACCGGAAAACGTTTGGTTGCAATCGCCCAATCCCATACCTTCATGGCCTCTCTGCAAAGGGGGTAGGATCTGGTCCCTCCCTGCTTGTTCAGGTACCAGACTACTGACATGTTGTCAGACTGAATGGCAATCGTGCCCTGGGGGAGGTAACTGTGTAGTGCTTGCAGCGATAGAAGCACCGCCCTCATTTCCAGTATGTTGATGTGGAGGAGACTCTCTGAGTGCCACTTGCCTTGGACTGACCTGCCCAGGTAATGTCCCCCCCACCCCGTCTGGGAGGCGTCCGTAGTCAATGTGGCCACTGGAGGTGGTGGAACGAAGGGTTGCCCCTGATCCAGGTTGGAGGAAAGAAGCCACCAACGAAGGTCCTGTTTGCACGTCTCTGATCAGAATGTGGTGACAGAGTGGGAGATCCTGATAAGACCACTGGACTGACAGGAGCCACTGGAGAATCCTCATATGTAACCTTGCTAAGGGGACTAGGAGAACGGTGGCCGACATGGAACCTAACAGTTGTAGGACCATCCTGACTGGGGCTCGACGTTTGAGGAGCAAAGCTCGAACTTGAGACTGTAGTGTTTCTATCCTCTCTGCAGGAAGATAGACTCGCATTTGCTTTGAGTCTATCTCTGCTCCGATAAACCAAATGCGCTGAGATGGCAGCAACACTGACTTTGTCCAATTGAAGGTGATTCCTAGGGAGTTGCCTAGAGATATAGTGGCTGCTAGATTTTGCAAGAGTAGACGCCTGGAGGTGGCAGTTAGGAGCCAGTCGTCTAGGTATGGAAACACCTGGAATCCTAGACTTCTCAGGTGAGCAGTCACCACCGCCAAACATTTGGTGAACACCCTGGGGGCTGTGGTGAGACCAAAGGGCAGTGCACGGAAATGGAAATGACTGTCGCCCAGGCTGAAGCGCAAGTGTCTCCTGGACACCTGATCTATCAGGATGTGATAATAGGCGTCCTTGAGATCTATGGAGCACATCCAAACACCTTTCTCCAGCAGCGGGAGAATGGATTGCAAGGTGACCATCCGGAACTTGGACTTTTTCACTGATCGATTTAGCTTGCTGAGATCCAAAATGGGCCTCAAGTCCCCGGTCTTTTTTGGCACCAAAAAGAATCTTGAGTAAGTCCCTAATCCGGTCTGGCCTGCGGGTACAAGTTGGAGGACTCCTTTTTGAAGCAGCTTTGATATTTCGTTGGCTGCGGGTGGCGGGTCCGGGATTTTTCGGGATGGAGGAGGGGGTTGAGAAAAGGGGATGGTGTAACCTCCGGCGATGATTCGGAGCACCCATCGGTCCTGAGTGATACTCTCCCAGGCCTTTAGGTGCTTCGAAAAACGACCCCCGACTGGCTCCGGAGCTGCACAGTCGGGCACTCCTTCAGGGATGCTGGAAGGTTGAGGAGCCACGAAAGGACTCGCGGTCTCCAGTGTTGCGGGGGCCTCCGCTGCCTCTGGGACGGCGTCTTCCTGAAAAATTTCCCCCTCCTCTGCCTCTAGAAGGGGGATCGCTCTGCTGCGAAGAGTAAGGCTTTTGAGATTTACGGAACCACATTTCCCCCCCTCTTCTAGCCTTGGGATAAGGCCTGAAGGGAGTGGAAAACCGTGCCCCTACGGCAGTTAAAGTCTTACCCTCTTGTTCACAGCGAGTCAAGGTGTCCTTTTTACCTTGGGTCCAAACAGAGAGGACCCATCAAAGGGAGCGTCTGCAAAGGAAGACTTAATGGCCTCCGCAAAATGACACAGGCGGAGCCAGGCTTGTCTCCGTAGAGCAACGCCTGTTCCCGCCGCTCTGCTCGCCTCCTCGGCTGCATATGAAATGAGCCTCATGGACGAGTTCGATAACGATGATAGGGTAGCCAGCTGAGAGTTAACCGTCTGGGCCAACTGCTCAGGTAAGTTACCAGAGAGGGTATCTGAAAGTTTCTTGACCAGATCCCTCTGAAGTCTGGTGAAGTGCGTCAAATAGTTCAGAGACCTTAAAGTAAAGGTTGCTGAAGTAAGGGTGCACTTCCCGTACCGATCCATGTTCCTAAACTCTTTATTAGGAGGATGGACGGACGTTGCCTCTGCCACATCTTGTTGGGTAGCAGATGCCACCACCAGGGCATCTACAGCCACACCTTTGGAGAGAAAATCCTTTTCAGGGGGTGCTGAGAGAAATTTATTGGGGCGAGCTGGCACCGGTTCCACAGAATCCGGGTGTTCCCATGCCCTTCGAGAGATCAAATCCAGAAGCTCATCGAAGGGCGGAGACACCCAGGAGGTGGAGGGCTGAGCCCCGAAGGCCTTGAGGAATACAGACTCCTCAGCGGAAGGGGGTTTGGACTGCCAGTCGCCTCGTGGCTTCAGGATCTCCAAAATGTCTGCAAAGGAGACATCATCCGAGGACGACTTGGGGGACCCTTCCGCATCATCGAGGTCGGTGTCAGAGGTGAGAGACTTGTCAGGGGAGTCGACGTGCTTCCTCTTGCACTGTCTCTTCCTCGGAGGTTCCTCCGAAGACGCTTCGGAGGGACCTTCAGGAAGGAGGGAACCCCCGATGGGGGTGGCCTCAGGCCCCAGGGCTCCGCTGTCTTGAGACAGGGGGACTACAAAGGAACCAGTCTCCATGCCAATGGAAGGTGGCCAAAGCACTCCTCATGGCCCTGAAGGCGGGACCCCCAGAGTCCTGGGAAAGTCCAACCCCCGAGGCCACAACAGTACACTGCACTCCCGCAGCCGACACACCGAGAGGGAGGTTTGGAACCGAAAACATTGGTACTGAAGCGTCACCCCCGGGGCTAACAGAGGAGGTCCGTGTACCGAACTCAGACCCGAAGGGCGGGGTTGGAGTAAGGGTCGGAACCGACCCGAAAACCTCCACCGGCTCCACCAGCACAGACTCCAACGGTGCCGAGGCTGTTGGAGGAGGAACCAAGACAACAGGGGGGGGCAACCGGCTCCGGAGCCAACTGGGCTGGAGCCGAAACCAACTTTTGAAAGACCGGAGACTGAAACAGCCTTTGAAGCACCCTGTCTATGTCTGAATCTGACATTCTCGAAGACCAAGAAGAGATCGAACGAGTTCGAGTCGACTTCTCCACCGGTTCTGAAGGACTGGGGGACCAGCTCCGAATAGTCTCGATAAATATCGGTGCCGAGGGAGACTCCACAACCATTGCAATTTCCCTCGGAGCCTAAGTGGACTTCGGCGCCGAAGGGGAAGAGTCTGAGCGGGAAACTCTCATCGGCTCCGAAGACAGTGGAGCCGATGAAGGTGACCCGCCTCTTGAAGCTCTAGCAGTCGGCTCCGAAGCCAGAGGAGTCTAGGCTGGAGGCATCGAGGCAGACCGTTCCGCCCTCGGCTCCGAAGTCCGTGGAGCCGATGGAGAAGCCTGCCGAGATTTCTTTGTAGCCGGTTCAGACGGGCTGGTCGGAGCAGACGATTTCTTCTTCTTTGAAGGTGAAGAGGAAGAAGATAAAGCCTCCTCAAAGGAAGGGGTGATGAGCCCTTTTAAAATCAATTTGTTTTTCCTCTCTTGGAGGACACGGGAGGAAAAAGCGTGACAAACACTGCATGACTCCTGAGGATGCTTAGGGCCTAAACAATAAACGCACAAAGAGTGGTCGTCCGTAATGGACATTTTGTAACTGCATTTAGAGCATTTTTTGAATCCAGATGGTCTGTGCTCTTTCGACATGTTGACACACAATCACTACCACAGAAAAATCTTTTAAATACACTAACAAAAAATCAGCTTAAAGAAATACGTAACTGAGGACAAGACCCCTCTAACTGAAACGGGATCACTTGACCTAAATCTAGACCACTATAGCACAGAAAAACTCACACTAAGAAGTTTCAACAATGCGCGAGGGCAAGGCCCCTCTAACTTAAACGGGATCCTTTCCCTCCAACTAAGACAATTTTACCACAAAAAATAACTCAATCTCAGTCACACAACAACGAATAGCTGTTAAAACAGCTTTTGGGTAGATTAGCCAAAAATTTCTGACAGAAATTTTAAGTAACAAGCACTTAGCTCAGCCAAGTCCGAGACCACGTCTTTGCTGTAGAAGTGGCAAACGAGATCTGGGGAAGCAGTGGTGGTGCATCCTGGGATGTGGGATAGCTCAGCCAATAAGAGACTTTGTTCTATAGCATAGCGTGCCGAGTCGGAGCCGAGGCTCGGCTCAGAACCCATCAGTACAGAATGTAGGCGAGATAGGATCACATTACATCTGCTATTTAAACCTACATATTTGTTTTTATACGAGATCACACGCCTGAGGAAGCCCCCTGAGTGAAAGTTTTTAAACTTGCGTGTTTTTATTTTACATTACATCACGTGTTGTGTGCCATACCTACCTTGGTTCCAATAATTTTTCTTTTCTACATATATTTGTCTTTGAAGTTCACAGTTTTTACTGGTGTTTGTCTGCTTCTTCTGTGATATACTGAAATGATTGACAGCCAGATCTACTATCCCAGAATTATGGCTAATGATCAGCTGCCACAAAAAAATGACACCTTCCAGGGATTGCACTCATTGCTCCCCTTCAGATTCCTCACCCATGTAGGCCTAACAATAATTACTACTGAGGCTGACTTCCAGAGGAATCGAGGGCGGGCAGTAAATCATTCAAGTCCAGGGTATCTAGCAAGCAGTCACTAGAGGACCCAAGGATGGGCTAACGTAGAAGCCAGGGAGAACAGACTACGGCTGTGCATGGTCAGTAGGGGGTTGGGGAGGAGAAAAAAAAAAGCAAAATTCATCACTCTCATCTGCAACTATGAAAGCCATACTTAGGGAAAATGCATCCTGCAAATCCTCATATGTGATCAGTTACACCACAGGATGACAAGACAGAACATATTAAACTGGATTATGCCCAATGAGATGAAAATTGGTGTGCGTCACCATTACTCTCCATACTCCACTTTCTCCAAATCAATGATGGTGAACCTATGACATGCGTGTCAAAGGTGACGCATGCCACAAACTTGTGGGTGACATGTCAGTGATCACCAACACCCAAGTTACCAAAGACACTGCTTTTGCATTCATTGCTCATTTGAAGTGCACAATTATTTTGTTTCAAAAGCTTTTGAAACGCCAAACCCAAAAGGTTTGCCATCACTGCTCCAAACCAAAATGTCTACAAAGCACACTGAAGACTACTACTGAAAACAAGTCAACTACTCTTTCCACTGGACAGTCTCTTTAAAAAGTAACCAAGATGAAATTCAAGATCATGGTGGCATATTTCAGAATGCTATATCAAACTGAAAACATCCCATGCTAATCTTGAGGTCTTTTTCCTTACACCTAATGCTTTGTTCTTTCAATATACATCTAATTAGAAAACCTGTTACCATACTCTTAAGTTTTATAACTATACTTTTCATTTGTTATCCAGAAAATCAGATGTACCTAGACCATTTACATTCATTACTTGGACCAGACAGACAAGATAGTAATAAAATAAATGAGACATTACACCATAAACTAACTCAAACTTCTGTACTAATACTACACTACAGATTACAAGAGACACTGGAAAGCATGTATACTACTGACAGGAGTATATACTAAAGGAAATGTATCTCCTCAGACTAACCTCCCAATTCCATCTTAACCATTAGCTAGCTTACCTTATTGTTGCAGGTTATACATCTTTTTCTGTACTGTTATGAAATGGGCAGAGTAAGACGTGCAATTCTCTGCAAGTCCAAAAACAGTCTCAGTACTGAAGAAGGAAAAAAAAAGAACAGCTGTACAAGTAAACCTACCATTAACAATAGATGCTTGTATGATCAACTGCTGCAGTAGGTTTAGCTATATGGGTTATATCCTGCACAGAATATAACAGCCGGCCAGCTTACAAAGCTTCAAGGCACCTTTGAGACACCCAAACTGTTAGGCAGGTCGAACTGAGCTAACTAAAAAAAAGTTTGGGAGTGAAGCCCTTCAGAGACTTCCTGACAGAGATGGAGCCTGAACCCTGAAATGACAAAACCAGGAAAAACAAAATGTAAATCTCCACACCCTGCATAAAAAAGCACAAAAAAGCAGGATGGAGAGAGGAAGTGGCTAATGTAGCAATGATCAATTAAACATATACTGTCATGGTAAGTTTACTTGCACAATTGTACTATGATATTGACTGCTGCTGCAGTAGCCTTAGCTATATGGGTAGATTACCCTAGCTAACTATATTTGGGGAAGTGGAAGACTCCAGAAGATCCTGGAGAATGGTTCTAGAAAAACCTAATGGAATCAAGCTTATAGTGCTTTGTAAAAGTATGCACAGAGAACCAAGTAGCAGCTTTCTTGAATACCTCTAGAATCCAACCCTTTTCAAAAACCCACAGTAGAGTGGGCATCAACCTCTCTGGAAGTTTTCTTACGGCGATTAGAGCAAAAAGTAAGTCTAGGACAAACATTTGGAAATGAGTCTGTTTTGACACCAGTTGTCCCTTCTTTACCCTCACAAGAAAAGAAAAATAGGTCAGAAGACCCGAAAGATTTAGTTCTGTCAATATAGTACCCAGAGTTGTCTGTGGACATTCAAGGTATGTAGCATTTTCTATCACATTTTTTTTAAGTTCAGGAAATAGGAAAGAGATGGATATCTTGGCTTAAAGTAAACTCTGGTACCACTTTAGGAATAAGAGGAGGATCAGTTCTCAAAGAAACTCTGTCCCTAAGGAAAATGAGATAAGGTTGATTCACCATAAGAGCTTGCAACTGAAGTATCCTTCTTGCAGAGGTTAGAGCACTCAGTAAAACTATTTTCCATGTTAAGAATCTCAAGTCAGCCAGGTTAGCTGATTCAAATGGAGCAAGTTTTAGCTTCTCCAACACAAAATTAAGATCCTGATGACAAGCCAACAATTTTCTTGGAGGACTCTCATGCAAAACACCTTTCAAAAACATTCTGACATAAGGCTACACTGAAAGAGGATACATGGGCAGACATGCTGAAATGGCTGAAAAATGAACTTTGATAGAGGAAGAAAGGCCCCAGGATAGTAACGCATACAAATACAGTCAAACCAGAGATCGAGCCCTGAATGGGTGCTGGTGTTGTTGGTGGCACAAACTAGAAAACATTTTCCATTTGCTAATATGATTTTCTAGCGGCAGTTTGTCTCCATTAGTACCTGCTTATGCTCTCAGTAAACAAGTGCTTGAAAGGAATTAACACCCTATCATAAAGGGAGTCAAATGAAGCTTATGTCAGGGTGTACCAAATACCCTTGCTCTTGTGCGAGTAGATCCAGTCTTTGAGGAAGCTTGTGGTACTTGCCCCTGACTACTTGTAAACAGAAGAACCATGGTTGCCTGGGTCAGAAGGGAGTTACCACAATGATTTTGTGGGATTTCTGAAACGTCAGAAGCACCCTGGACATTAGTGGAAAAACATACAGGAACATTCCTGTCCAAGGACAATTAAAGGCATTTGTTTTCCAGGTCTTCTTGCATGGAGTCCTGGAACAGTTGATTGTTCAGAGAGGAGGCAGAGAGGTCCAACTTGATGAATGCCCCAGAGATGATCAAATCCTGACAGGGTCCATTCATGAGGGTCTGCCTTGGTCCTGTTTAACTTGTCTGCCATGCAATTTTGCTCTGAAGGAATACAGGATGCCTGTAGAGTGAAACTATATCCCAAGCTAACATGGCTAGTTTGCAAGGGGGGTATGACATGGTTCCCCCTTGCTTGCTGATGTACCACATGACCGTGGTACTGGTTAACAACTTGAGGTCTTGGGGGCCAAAGAGGATTCAGAGTTTCACTGCCTTTATTACAAGCATTTCCTTGATGTTTCTGTGCTTGCGTCTGTCCATGGTGTCCCACACACACTGCACTTTTATCCCTGCTGAAATTGCCCCCCAAGCAAAGTCAGAGGCATATGTGATGACCACTGTGGAGTAGGAATGGAGAAATAAGACCTAGATTTAAGGATATCTGTTTCCAGATGACTCCTCTTCTGACAAGCTCCAGCACTGAGATTTGAAAAGACATAAGATATTGGTGCTAGAACCAAAGAAATTTCAGATACCACCATCTTTTCTCATGTGGAATTTTGCCAGGTGTATCAAAAGAATCAGATGCAATAAGACAAAAAACCCTGAAGTATTCCCCTATGTGACCAAAATCTAAGCAGAAAATCTTAGAAACAGATCTAGATATAAATCTTTTTTCATGCAGAAAAAAACTCTTAACTGAGGTGTCTAGTGGACATTCCAGGAACACAATCCTGTGTGAAGGAGTAAAGAAACTTTTGAATGTTCTCTTGGAATTTTAGCTTGTGTAAGAGATCTCTCATCCAAGAGAGATTCCTCACATTTTAAAAATAGCCTGAAAAGATAAGCAAGTCATCTAAATATGATGACCAGGAATTTTGATTGGGATAGATACTCTTTCAGCGCAGGGTCATACATAGCCAAAGTATATTTTCATTTTCCACACATATATTTTCATTTTGACTACATATACATTTTTGCATACGGGTACAACAGATTAACGCTAACGTTGTTTACATTTTGCGACTACAGGATGAGAAAATAAGATTACTTGTGCATTTGTATAAGGCTGTAGCAGACTCATACAAAGATAAAGTGAGAAATGGAAGTGTGTGGCTGCCCTGTAGCCTGCAAGGAGCTACAATAAGAAGTTATGTACCTACCATAACGTTCCATGTTAGTTGTCTTCTTCTCGCCTTCGTTCTTGCTGGATGGATTCGGAGCCGATCCTCGGCTCAGACTCTGCCTATACTATAGCTCGAGAGCTATTTTTACCGGTTCGAGGCAGCCCTATATCCCACAATACCATGCGCTAACTCCCCAGATCTCGTTGGCAGCTAACACACAGTATAGTTTATTGTTACCAAAAAATAAGACTATATACAAATATATGGTCTTCCTGCTGGTAATACTTATGATACGGATAACCCTGGATAACTATGTATTATGAAAGAGAAGGACTCAGACCTTCAAGTCTGTCCAGGCTAGGGGGCAGGATGGAGGGACGCAAGAAAGAAGGCGGGAAGAAGACAACTAACATGGAACGTTATGGTAGGTACATAACTTCTTAATGTTAAGTTGTCATTCTCGCCTTCATTCTTGCTGGATGGGACAGCGTCCCTAGCACCTTGGTCCTGGGTGGCTCAACGGAACAGACTCCTGAGTATGGTGGAACCAAAGTCAGCTCTATTTCTGGAGGCTATATCAAGTTTGTAATGGGTAATAAAAGTATGTTGAGAAGCCCATGTAGCTGCTGCACAAATGGCATCTAAAGGTAACCTTGCTTGAAAGGCTGTTGAGGTTGATAAGTGCCCTGGTTGAATGAGCCTTAGTTCCTGAAGGAAGTTGTTTGTCTCTCAATTCGTAGACGAAGGTAATGATGGATGCTAACCATCTGGAAAGGGTTACCTTTGATACCGGAAGTCCTTTCTTCAGCATAAGAGAGGAAGAGCTGTTCTGAGTTTGAATTGTTTTGTCCCGTCTAGATAATACCGCAGTTGACGATGAACATCCAAGGAATGTAGTTTCTGTTCAGCCCTGTTTGAATAATTTGGGAAGAAAACAGGCAAGACAATAGTGTGGTTCAGATTTGATTCAGACGAGACTTTTGGTAGGAAGGAAGGATTCGTTCGGAGAGCTACCCTGTCTTTATGAAAAACCAAATAAGGGGGACGGACAGACAGGCCTGAAGTTCCGACACCCTTCTGGCAGATGTTATAGCCACCAAAAACAGTTTTCCAAGAGAGAAGCTTGAGGGAACAAGAAGCTGCAGGCTCAAAGGGAGGGAGAATTAATGAAGTTAACACTAAATTTATATCCCATTGTGGAGGAGGCTCCTTAATGGGAGGTCTGAGCAAGAAGATGCCCTTGAGGAAAGCTTTACAGAGCTTATGTGACATAATATTGGTTTCAGACAGCCCTACATGAAAATTGGCAATGGCCGCTAGCTGTACTCGGATAGTGGCCTACTACAACCCTGAATGAAAAAGCTCTGCTAGAAAATCTAGAACTTTATGAACTGGTGCATTAAAAGGATCTAAGGACCTAGCTTCTGCCCAGAATGAAAAACGCTTCCATTTACTCGCATAAGTCTTCCCAGTATTGGACTTATGGGAGGCAAGAATGATATCACGGACAGGAAGAGAAATAAAGGGAAGCCTGGCTAAGGTTGGAAGTGGAGCAACCAAGCTGTGAGGTTGAGGGAGTGAAGAGACTGGTGCAGCTTGCCCGTCAGATGGGTCAAAAGGTCTGGAAATGGTTCCAGATGCCAGGGCTGTTCCAGTAGATGATGGTGCAGGAACGGAAATCATACTTGTCGAGGCCAGTACGGGGCAATGAGGATCATTTTGGATCTCAATGCGGTTGCTTTCTGAATTGCGGAATCAACGGAAAGGGGGGAGTGTATAGAAGACCCCAAGGCTAATCGTGGACAAGAGCGTCTCTGGGGGGATGGCCTGATAGAGGGAAGAGTGTGAAGTAGAGGCACTTGCTGTTTTGAGGTGTTGCGAAAAGGTTGCAGCAAGGCTGGCCCCACTTCTGGAAAATTCTCTCTGCTACCGCTTGATTTAGAGACCACTCGTGAGGCATGAGAATTGTTCTGCTCAGTCTGTCAGCTATGACGTTGGACATCCAGGGGATGTGCGTTGCTATCAGAAAACGCTGAGAGGAGATCGCCCACTGCCAAAGTCTGAGTGCTTCTCGACATACGGGGTAGGACTTAGTTCCGCCCTGCTTGTTTATGTACCACACTACAGACATATTGTCTGTTTGAACTGCTATAGTCCCCATGGGAAGAGAGTCCTGAAGGGCTTGCAACGATAAAAGCACTGCTCTCATCTCCAGGACATTTATGTGCAGGTGGCATTCTAATTGTTGCCATTTGCCCTAGACAGTCCTGCCCTGATAGTGCCCCCCCACCTGATCAGGGAGGAATCCGTTGTCACCGTGGCAACTGGAGGGGGAAGAACAAAGGGTCTGCCCTGAAAAAGTTGAGGGGAGACCATCCACCAGGAGAGGTGTTTTTTGCAAGTTGGGGTTATCCAAATGTAGTGAGCCATTGGGAGCCGTTGAAAGGATCACGGAGAAAAAAGCATCCACTGGAGAATTCTCATGTGGAAGTGGGCTAAGGGGAGAAGGAGAATCGCCACTGCCATGAGGCCTAAAGTTTTCAGTACTAACTTGACTTGAATTCTGTTGGACTGAAACAGACACTGAACATTCCGCCGTATGTCTGTCACTCTCTGAGGTGGTAATGTTGCAGACATTTCTGTGGTGTTTAACACAGCGCCTATGAAGTTTATACATTGACAAGGCGACGAGGATTTTGCGAAATTTATGGAAATACCTAGTTTGTTGCAAATGCGAATGGTGTAATTCCTGGCTATGATAAGATGTTGCTTGGTGGTAGCGGTAATGAGCCAGTCTAAATATGGAAACACCTGGAATCCTTTTCGTCTCAGATGAGCCGTGACCACTGCCAAACATTTGGTGAACACCCGGGGGGCTGTGGTGAGACCAAAGGGCAGGGCTCTGAATTGGTAATGACTGGCTCCCAGCCGGAAGCGGAGAAACCTCCTGGAGCGCCTGTGTATCTTTACATGATAGTATGTGTCTTGAAGGTCTAACGAGCACATCCAGTTGTCTCTGCCCAAGAAGGGCAGAATGGACTGCAGCGTTACTATCCGAAATTTTGTCTTCTGCACAGACTTGTTCAGTCTGCCGAGGTCCAAAATGGGTCTCCAGTCACCTGTCTTTTTTGGTACCAAAAAGAACCTGGAGTAAATTCCGGATCCTAGCTGGTCTGCTGGGACTGTCTGGATGACTTTTTTCTAACAGCTTTTTTATCTCTAGCTGTGCCTGACCCCTTTGTGCGGGTGGTACGTCTGGGAGGGATCTCGGCGATTGCATAGGAGGGAAAATGAAGGGGATTTTGTAACCCACGGATATTATCAACTGTACCCATTTGTCTTGAGAGAGGGATCGCCAGGCTTCCGGGTACAGAGATAATCTTCCCCCGACTGCCTCCGAAGGTGGACAGTCGGGCAGCTTCTCAGGGATGCTGAAAGGGTTGGTCAGGGAAGGATTCCCTGGAACCCTGGTTCTGTGGACCCCCTCTGCCCCTGGGGTGGCATCTATTATTGTTCCGCCCTCTGCCTCTGGGGGGAAGTTCACCACGTGCGGCAGGCGCGACTCCCTGTGGTTTGCGGAACCACATCTTTCCACCCTTCTGACCATTAGGGTATGGTCTAGATGGTGTGGAAAAGTGGACTCACACGACAGAGTCTTACCATCTTGCTCGTACCTGGTGAGGGTAGTCTTCACCTGAGGTCCAAAGAACTCTGAACAATCAAAGGGGGCAATGGTGAAGGACACCTTGAAGGGATCAGCAAAATTACAGAGTCGCATCCAGGCGTGACGTCTCAATGCAACACCTGTGCCTGCGGCCCTACTCGCTCCCTACTCGCGCCATCGGCTGCATAAGAGATAAGCTGCGTGGAGGAGCTGGCAATGGAATTCAGGGTAGCCAGCTGGGAGTTAATCTTGTCCCGATACCCCACAGCAGAAGGATCCTGTATGGTTTCACCCAGTTCTTTGAGCAAATCTCTCTGAAGGCGGGTGAAATGACAAATAGTTCAGCAACCGCATGGCAAAGGTCGCTGAAGCAAATGTCCGCTTGCCATACCTGTCCATAGTCCTAGAGTCTTTGTTAGGAGGATGAACAGGTACAGAAGGATCAGCTAATTCCTTCTTAGTGGCGGCTGCTACCACCATAGCATCTACCGAGACCACCCTTGGTCAGAAATGGTTTGTCTACCGGAGCAGAAATAAATTTAGGCAGCCTCCTAGGGGTAGGTTCCATCGAGTCAGGAGCTGCCCACACCTTTCTGGCCACTAATTCCATCAGTGGGTCGAAAGGAGGGGGCACCCAGGAGGTTGAAGGGCGAGACCCAAAAGCATCAAGGTAAACTGACTCTTCCTCGGAGGGTTTGAGGGTGGACCAATTCCTCCTCTGTTTTAGGATCTCTAGGATGTCTAAAAAGGAGACATCCTCGGAGGGGGATCTCTGGGAACCCTCCGACTCATCCAAGTCGGTGTCCAAAGTGAGAGACTGGGGGGAGTCCACGTGCTTCCTCTTGCACTTTCTTTTCCTAGGGGGTTCCCCTGAAACTTCAGAGGAGGCCTCGGACGAGGAAGAGACACCCAACGTGGGTACCCTGCGCTTTGTATCTCTGCTATCAGTTTCAAGAGGATGACCAGAGACTGTAACAGGCACTGTAGAGGGAGCAGCTAAAGGAACCAACCTTGGAGTGAACACTGGATCCAGCACGCTCCTCATCACCTCAAAGGCTCCACTATCAGGCACCGAAGACAGCCCTGGCTCCGAGGATACCAGGACCGCCCCCGGCGCCAACAGAGAAGGCTCCGAGAATGATGTTGGGGCCGAACTAACCAGAGCCGACGCTCCGAGGGGGAGAACGGGGTCGAACAAGGGTCCGATGCCACTCGCCCCCTCGGAGCCGACGGAGTCTCGGGGCCCAGACCTCTCCACGGACGGCACCAATGAAGAGGTCGGAGACAACGACGTCTGAGCCGAAGGTGGTAGTATCGGCTCCGACGTGGGCATGTTCCTGGTTCCGACAAACTCCTGCTCCAAACTCAACTGAAGAGTCGGAGGAGGAATCAAAAGTGGTACCGAGGGAGCCACAGTCTGATGAGATGGGCTTTGAATTATTTGGGCCAGTGCCTGGGACAGAGTCTACTGACCACCCTCAATGTCATGGTCGGACAGCCTGGAAGACCTGGATGAATGAGTCCTATGACTCCGCTCCGACAGTAAGGGCGATGTTGGAGCCGATTGAACGGACTCTACTGAGGGCGATCTAGAGCGCTTGCGTGCTGTTGTCAGCTCCGAAAAGGGTTTCGGAGCAGGCAAAGTCTTGCTCGCATCGGATCCGGCCGGAGCCGATGTCGGAGCACTTTCGGTTCCGCCAGCCGTCGACTCAGAAGCTGGAGCCGAGGGTTTGGCGGGCTTGGGTGACTTCCCGAGCCAGACAGACGGGGAGTCGTCAGGCTTCAATAAGCCCCTCAAAATCAACTTATTACGGCGCTCCTGCAGGACTCGAACTAAATCCGTGACACACGGAACAAGAGTCCTGCAGGTGCAAGGGTCCTAAACAATAAACACAAGTGTGACCGCCTGTCAGACATCTTCTGACAGCACGAGTCACACTTCTTGAATCCTAAAATCTTAGTGTCTTTAGACATTATGGTGGACACCAAGAGTTAACACAGTCAGCACTCAACTCACACTCAACTAACACAAGGGGAGAAGTTAAAGGACCGACACACACACACTAAAAAACGGAACTATAGGAAGGCCCGAAGGCCTGTCTAAGTTTGACTAAAAAAGGGGGGGGGGGCTTAACAAATTTTTAGCTAATAAGATTTTAGGATTAGGTAATACAATGGGGAATATTATTAGATAGGGAAATCTAAACTTTACCTAAAAAAACTACACAAAGTTCTTAACTGACCTGAGCCGGTAAAAACGCAACCTCGCAGTGAAGCGGCAAACAAGATCTGGGAAGTTAGCGCATGGTACTGTGGGATATACGGCTACCTCGAGCCGGTAAAAATAGCTCTCGAGCTATAGTATAGGCAGAGTCGGAGCAGAGGATCAGCTCCGAACCCATCCAGCAAGAATGAAGGCGAGAATGACAACTTAAGATCTGGAGCTAGACAATGAACACTTTTGGTGCAGTGGATAGTACAAACTTTAAGGCAGAGAACAGATAATGTGATACAGGCACACACAACTTTAAGAAAACATCTGAAGTCTGGATGTATAGGGATGCTATAAGCATCTTTTAAGTCGTGTTACCAGGAAACTTGAAAGAGGAAAAACAGGTAACAGGTTGTGAAGTGACATTTTGAATTTGGACACTTATCGCAAACAGATTTAGGAAAGAACGATCCAGAAAAGGTCTCCAATTTTTTTTTTTTTTTTTTAATCTCTACCACTATAAACATCCTTGAATAGAAAACCTTCCCTACATGGGGAGGAGGAACTAGTTCTATCCTCCTTTGGAACAGTATGTAATGAACCAGTGGAAACAAATGTCTGATCTGGAGAATAAGAAATGACCCGCGGGAAAGAAGGAATGTCCTCACTCTGCAATCTATAACCTTGACTAATTTTCAAAACCCATATGTCAAACTACCTGTTGCCAGTGAGAAAAGATGAAGCAGACATTCTGGAAGAGAAAAGAGACCAGGGTGAGGGTCACACAGTCTCCTGAATAGTCAGACTTGGACTGTACTTAGTTTTGGGAGGTTAGAGACTTATTTTTGGAACCTCTTACCGTTTCTTCATTAAACATCCATTTCCCTGTATTCTGTTGGTTTATTCTGCTTTTTCAGAAAATGTTCAGATGGAAAATCCCTTGGAAAATATGGAAAGGCAGGACTGAAAAAAAATTAAGCTATTCCCTGAATTTGCTCGGCCCTTTCATCACACTTTTTGATTACCTCTGCAGCAAGAGGCCAAACAATCTATTCAAGGGTGAATTTAAAATCTCAGTTTTATCATCCGAGAGGTTCTGAGAATGCAGTCATGCATATCTCCTCCAAATACTACCAGTGGCCACAGCCCTGGAAGTAGCATCAACAGTCATATACACTAAAGTAGTGACCTGTATAACAGTAGAAACATTTTTAAAGCAGATTTTTCCCACAAAAAGAAAACTGCAGATAAAACATTTCTCATACTTTCACAATTAAACAATTCAAAATTCTGACAACCAAAATTGCAGAAGTATATACATTTTTCCCATACCCATCAACAATTTCCCCATCGTTATCAGAAATAGCAGGACTGGAAATGACCTGGTGCTTAGCAATAGTAGGATCAAGTGCATTTACAGCTACTGGGTCAGGTTTATAAACAGTGTATAAAAATTAAAAGACTGAAGAACTTTATACATATTTGCCTTTTTAGGGACAGCTGGCTGACTATCAAGAAAAATGAAAGCAGTAACATCATGTAGTAAAGCAAACAAAATTAGAGGAATGAGTATAGGATATGGAAAATCCTTCTACAGCAGTTATGTACTTACCATAACATGGCATCTGTGTTATCCTATTTCATTATTCCTCACGACTGGGTCTTGGATCCAATGTCAGATCTGATCTGGCACTACATATGACAGATTTAAGGCTCGAACTCCATCCTGTCCCATAAACCCCTACTGCACTCTAACCCTCAGATAGAGTTTACTGCAGGAAACCCGGAGAATATAAACCTGAAACTTTAAAAAAGGGAAACAAAGCCCAGGAGCCAAGACTCCAGCTTCCTCAGATCCCCTGCAGAGCACGGATGGTGAAAGGTGGGTGTGGGGGGGGGGGGGGGAGATAATGAAATAGGATAACAGACACCAAGTTATGGTAAATACATAACTGCTGATCTGATGTTTTCCATTTCATTATTCCTCACGCCTGTGTAAGAATACCCAGCTACAACAGAAATCCTAGGCGGTCCTATGGAAGGATGAGCCTAAGCACCATGGAACCAAAAGATGCTCTGTTTCTGGAGACAATATCCAATTTGTAATGAGAAACGAAGGTGATGAGTGGGCCAAGTGGCCACAGCACAAATGTCATCTACACACACACACACACACACACACACACACAAAGCTGACAAGGTAGCAAATGACCTGACAGTGAGCCCTAGGTGGACAAGGTAACTAAGCCCCTGAAAGAATGTTGGCAATGCAGTTTTAAATCCATTTGGAAATAGTTATCTTAGAAACCACCTGACCATATCTATTCAGAGAGAAGTCTACAAAACTGATAAGATTATCTCAACGTTTTAGTCCTGTGCAAGTAACAATCTTAACTGTCCAAGTACATCCAGTGTACAGATGAAATATTCACTTTCACTGGAATGATTTGGAAAGAGAGCCAACTCAAACTGGTTGAAGTTATTTTCAGTGGCTACCTTGGGCATGAAGGAAGGATGAGTTCTCAAGGCCACCCTGTCATTGTGAAAAATGATATAGAGAGGCTTGTATGACAAAGCCTGTAATTCCAAGACCCTCTTAGCTGAAGTTATGACCACAAGAAAGGCTGCCTTCCAGGACAGGAACTTATCACAGGAATGAGCTGGCTCAAAAGGGCTTTGAGTGAGAAACTACAACATAGTCAAATCCAAAGGAGGAGAAGAATCTTTGACAGGGGGGCCTGAGAAGAAAAACACCTTTCAATGAAGGCCTTGCACAGTCAAGGAAAAAGCAGGCTCCCTACTAACATGAACATTGGAAATGGCCGCCAACTGTAGCTTTATGGTAGAAAAATTGGCACCACCTTGATAAAGAGATGACAAAAATAGAACATCCAAAACTGAAGCAGAGAAGGGGGTCGAGATTTTTTTCAGCAGCTCAAAAGGGAAATAGTTTCCACTTACTGTTGTAGAGTTTTTGAGATGACTGTTTGAGAGGCCAGAATAATTTTCTTCACAGGGGAAGCCAGCCTGGATTCTTAGTATCGCAGGAAGTGGAGAAACCATGGGGTTAAAACGAAGGGATTGGAGGTTCGGAGTTTGCAGTTCTGAGAGATGAGATCCAGTGCAGGATCTAGAATTCATGGAGGATACTCGAGATGAAACCATAGGAAGGGAAACACAACTGAGGAGGCCAGAAAGGGGCAGTGAGGATCATGGGACACTTCAGTCTGTGGGCTTTCTGCAGTACCTTGGGGATCAACAGGATAGGTGGACATGCATAAAGGAGACCCAGAGGCCAATCGTGGACTACAGCATCCCTAGGGGACTGCCCCTCTGGGGGGTTCAGGGCAAAATACCTGGTGCATTTGTTCACTGGGAATGCAAAGAAGTCGCAGTAGGGTTGGTCCCACTGGCCAAATATCTGACGCCACTGATGGGTTGAGGAACCACTCACATGGACTCGAGATGGAACTGCTGGGTGTCTGCCAACATGCTGAACTCCCCAGGTATGTGTGTTGCAAGAAGAAAGTGACTGGAAGAAATCACTCATTCCAACACTCATGACTTATTCCTCCTGCTTGTTGAAGTATCAGACTACTGACATGTCTGTATGAACTGTAATCGCTCCCAAAGGAAGGCAATCCTGAAAGGCTGGCAACGTCAGGACTGCTGTCATCTCTAGAATGTTTATGTGCAACTTAGTATCTGTAGGGAACCTGGTGCCTAGGACCATTTTGCCCTGAAAATGCCCCCCTTCTAGCTGGGAAGCATCCATGGTTACTGTGGCCATGGGAGGGGGAAGAGAAAAGTTTGTCTTGGAAGAGATCCTCTGAAAAGCCACCATTGAAGATGTCACCTGAAATCAGTCATATCAGCATGGACATGGGATGAAAGAGAATGCACCACTGGACTGCTAGGATCCACTGGCAAACTCGCATGTAATATCTTGCCAGTGGTACAAGGATAGCTGCTGACATGGACCCCAGAACCTTGAGAACGAGGTGCACTTTTGGCGGGCGATGAGACCTCTAGAATCACCTTGATCTGCTGCCTGAGCAAATATACCCTCTGAGGGGGCATAGCTGCAAACTCTGTCACTATGTTGATCTGGGTTCCTATAAATTCTAGACTTTGCACAGGGGTCAGTTTTGACTTGGCCAGACTAACCATAATGCCTAACTTGTTGAAGGTCTTCAAAAGCTACTGGGTCACTAATGTCAGTCGATGTCTTATGGGAGCCGTGAGGAGCCAATCGTCCAGCTACAGAAAGACCTGGAAATCCCTGCAGTCTCAAGTGAGCTGTGACCACTGACCAGCATTTGGTGAGCACCCGGGGGGGGGGGGGTCTGTGGTGAGTCCAAAGGGCAAGGCTCTGAATTGAAAAAGACGGGCTTCCCAGCCAGAGGTGCAGATGCCTCCTGGAGTGCTTGTCTATCTCGATGTGATAGTAGGCATCCTGAAGGTCTATGGAGCACATACACTGGTACTTGCACAATAAAAAAAGGAGTCAGGATGGAGTGAACAGTAACCATCTGGAACTTTGACTTCATGACAAACATTCAACTTGCTGAGGTCCAAACACCGATTCAGGTCCCCAGTCTTTTAGCACCAGAAAGAAGTGGGATTAAGTTCCGGACCCTTTTTGTCCTATTGGGACTTCCTGGATGGATCTTTTTTTTCTAGAAATTTTAGTTCTTCTCTTGGGGCCAGTTCTCCTTGACTGGGTGGCACATCGGGGAGAACTTTCTTGGGACTTGGAGGTGGTTGGCAAAAGGAGATGTAATAACCCTTGGATAGGATACTGAGCACCAACCAATAGTTTGCTATGGATGTCCAGGCATTTGAGTGCAACAAGAACCGACCCCCTACTGCCTCTAGGGCAGGACAGTTGAGCAATGCCTCAGAGGTGCTGAAAGGGCTTCTTGGAGAAGGGTTCTCTGAAGCCCTGGTTCTGCAGCCCCCCCACACACACACCTCTAGGACGGCATCTACCATTGAACCCTTTTCCCCTGCTACTGGAACAGGAATATTCAGGAGCATCCTGGAAGGGACTCTGCAAATTTCGGAACCAATGTTTCTTGGAAAAAGACTTCTGGTAGGTAGAGAATTTGATCCCCACTGCCAACATCTTCCCTTCCTGCTCACTGTGGGTCAAAGTCTTCTTGACTGATGGTCCAAACAGCGAGAAGCCAAAAGGAAGCATTCGTGAAAGATCCTTAAATGAAAGATGCCTTAAAGGCTTCTGCAAACCCGTTCAACCGCATCCACCCATGATGTTTCAAGGCAATGCTTGTACTAGCTGCTCGAGAGGTACCCTTCTGCAGCATTAAAGATTAACCTCATCGAGGAGTTGGCAAGAGAAGATAGAGTGGTGAGCTGAGGCCAGACTGTTTTGAGATCCTCTGCAGATAAACTATGAAAGAGATTTGGTTAGTTCAGCAACCAGGTCTCTTTGGAGGTGGGTAGTTAATAACTCTCAAGGCAAACCTGGCTGAGGCATAGATGCACTTCCCATACTTATTGCCCAAGACTTCCTGTTCAGGGGAATGGACAGTGGAGCTCTGTTCCACTAGCTCCTTTTTGGTGGCCGTGGCAACCACATTTACATGAACTGGAACACCTTTGCTCCAATGCATCCTACTGGAAGGGAGACTCAAGAACTTGTCAGCCTTCTTGGGGACTGGTTCCACGGTGACAGGTTCCTTCCATGCTCTGCTGCGTGAAATAAGGTTAAGTTCGTATGTGTGTGTGTGTGTGGGGGGGGGGGGGGGGCAGGAGGTAGATGGGCCTATCCCGAAAGCCTTCAGAACACAGATTAATCTGAATACAGAAAGTGGGAAGACCATCTGCCTTTGTACGCAAGTTCCAGAATGTCTCCAAAGGAGACGTCATCAGGCGGAGACCTGGTGGTACCTGTCCCCCTCATTTATTTATTTTCATTTGTTTACCGGGAAATTCTGACTGGATGCAGGTCCTTTTTCAGCGGATGCCCATGGAGAAAAGCTCCACATCATGTACATGATTATAAAAGTTGCACAGCAATAGTAAACATTACAGGTTGTTGGCTTTAATAAAATAAGATATTGATTATCAACAGTATATAAAGTAAATGTTGCAAGTTAAGATAGTTTCTTGTTATTTATAATATTAGTAACAAAGTTGTCAAACAAGATTTTAAAATATGTAAAGACAACTAGCTAATTCTGACTGGTTAGTAGTGGCGGTAGTATAGCTAGGTTAAGTCTAGGTGGGGGGGGGGGGAGGTAAGGCTTGGGATGTTAGTCTGGATTAGAACAAGGACAAAGCCAGTGCAAATTTAATTGGAATTTGAGGGCAGTCTTGAAAAGGCTGCTGGAAGGTAGAGTAGTTATAAAGGGTGGAAGATTGTTCAAACGTTTAGATATGGTACATCAAAATATGGCTCCTCCTGCTGAGTTTTTGGGTTTGATAACAGTGAGTCGATTTTGTTGCTTGATCTTAGGGGCCTAGTGGAGTGACAGGGTTGGAGAAGGGTTTGAAGGGATGTTAAGGGGGTGGCTAATAAGTTTATGAGGGAGGGTGAGTTGATTAAAGAGTTGTTGTGGGAGTTCTAGCCAGTTTAGTTCTTTAAGGGAGATGCAATGATGACTGCAGTAGGAGGTTCCAGTGGCAAATTTAGCAATTTTGTTGTAACAAGCATCCAGCTTGTGTAGCTCTGTCTAAGGCTGGTAAGTATGGGGGATGAATAGAGTAGGGTGGAGATTAGCCGGGAATTGGCTATGGAGATTCTAGCTGCCTTGGTTAGGAATTGGCAGCTTCGATATAATGCACCAAGTTTCTTGTGAACTTTTTTTTATTGTGAGAGATGTGGGTGTCAAATCTAAGTCTGTTGCCTATTTCCAGAGAAATTTTGTGTGTTCTGATAGAGATGATGGTATTGTCTTTGGTGAGAATGTTGAAGCGAGGGGTGTTTTGGGTGGCTTTGGAAGGCTGGAACAGAAGTTTGGTCTTACTTGGGTTGAGTAGGAGCTGAGCATTGGATAGCCAGCTTTCTAAAGAGAATGATTCCTGTGCGATTTGTAGTTTTGGTAAAGTGGGGTAGAGCAGATGAGAGTAGAGTCATCTGCGTACTGTATAAGAGATGCTTGTGTAGTGGGCAGTATGTAAGTTGTTAGTGAAAATGGCAGAGGGCCAAGGATAGACCCTTGGGGAGCTCCGAGAGTAACTGGGAGGCGAGGTGATATGTTACTGTCCCAGATTACTGATTGCTGGCGTCCATGTAGATAGCTGTGGAACCAGTTGCAGGCTGATTGTGAGACTGAGATGTTGGAGAGGGTAGAGAGTAGTAGCTCATGAGATACCATGTCAAAGGCCTTTGAGAGATCTAGAAATACGGCAGTAGAGAAGAGGCCATTGTTTTTGTGAAAAAATATAGTGTTGAAGGAGAGCAGAGCGGAGGTAGTGCTGTGATATGGCCTGAAACCATGTTGAGTTTTGGAGAGGAGATCATTAGCTATAAGGTAGTTGGAGACCTGGGTATCGATACATTTTTCAAGTATCTTGGAGTGAGGGGAGAGGATAGCAATGGGACTGTAATTGGAGAGGTTGATGGAGGGGGTGCCTTTGTGGAGGGGAATGATGTGGGATATTTTCCATATCGAGGGAACATGGCCTTCTGTTATGGAACGGTTGATCAGAATTGAAATTGGATAAGCTAGTGGATCAGCTGCAATTTTCAAATATTCAGAGGGGAGGTCGTCAGCTGCGAGTTTGGTGGGTTTAAGTTTTGACAATAGTCTTTATGTTGGAGGTAGGTACTGAGGTGAAGAAAAGAGGAGTAGGGGGTTTAGGGTTAGGAGTTGGGGGGGCTGTTGCAGGGAAGTGTTTGTTTAGGGATGTTATAGTTTCAGTGATGTGTTTGTTGAAGGATTCAGCAATACTGCTGGAGGAGGGGGGGGGGTGGACAGCTGGTGGTATCAACCTTCCCTGGGTGGAGGATAGTGTTAATACTGGACCAGAGTTGCTTAGGGTTGTGGTTGGTAGAGTTTAGGGTGGATTTATAGTAGAGGGATTTGTCTAATTTTATATGCTTTTTGGCTTTATTGCGCAGTTCAAGGAATGATTGTCTGTTATTTTTTTGTTAGTCGCCAGTGCTCCCAGGCCTTATCTCTGGATTTCATTAGGGTTCTGGTGGTCTTTTCTAACCATGGGGCATGCCTGGATCTGTCTTTGGCATTTCTTACAGGAGCATGGGTGTTTAGGATGGAGAGGAAGTTACTGTTAAAGTGGACAGCCTCATCTAGGTTTGAGGTATTTTAGTGGTGACCAGTTAATTTCTTGCAGGGAGGAGATGGAGTTGGGGTTGAAGTTGGACTTGTTCCATATTTTCCTGTGGATAATAGGCTTGAGACTGTGTGTGGTGCCGAATTAGGAAAGTGGGGGAGTGGTCACTAAGACTGTCAGGTAAGCAACCTGTTGGGTAAGAGTAACTGGCTTTGTTGACTAGGATCCAGTCAAGTAATGTATGATTGTTAGGGTTTTTGTTGATTTGGGTAGGGGATTGGATGACTTGAGTGAACCCATCGAGATTAAGGTGAATGGTTGGGAGATTGTTATTACAGGATAGCCAGTTGATGTTAAAGTCATCGAGAATGATGGTTTCTTGGGGGTAGAGATAGGGTAGCCAAGCTCAGGAGATTTTCTAGGGGTATAATATTTTGCCCTGGTGGGAAATAGCATCCTATAATATTGATTGTTTTGTTTGGGTTTAGTTTGAGATTGGCATAACAAATTTTTTCATTGCTGTGGTAAGGGGCAGATGAGTTCAAGAGTTGAATATTGAGGTTGTGTTTAAATATCAATGCTACAACACCTCCTTTTTTGGACAATCTGTCTATGCAAAGGATGTTGTATTCAGGTGGAAGTATTTCCTCACTTCTGATATGAGGTTTGAGCCAGGTTTCAGTAAGGAAGATATCTGGGGAACATATGCTTATACTGGCAGGTAGTTCTTGGATTTTACTGCACATGCTTCTGATGTTTAGGGACATGAGGTCTGTTTTCTTCTTGGCTAGGAGTTCAGTTGTGGGGGGGTTGCTTGGACTAGGGTTTGTGGTTGGGTTTGGGAGGACCAGGGTTTGGATGGATGTCTCCAGCGAGGGCTAGTTTATAGAGGGTGTTTAGGATATGTTTTATCATCTTCTTTCGGCTGTTCCCGTTAGGGGTCGTCACAGCAGATCACCCGTTTCCATTTCTTCTTGTCCTCTGCATCTTGCTCTGTCACACTAACCACCTGCATATGTCCTCTCTCACCACATCCATAAACCTTATCTTAGGCCTTCCTCTTTTCCTGTTACCTGGCAGCTTCATCCTTATCATCTTTTTCCCAATATACTCAGCATCCCTCCTCAGCACATGTCCAAACCAACGTAATCGTGCCTCTCTGGCTTTGTCTCCAAACCTTCCAACCTGGGCTAACCCTCTAATATACTTATTCCTAATCCTGTCCACCCTCGTAACACCCAGTGAAAATCTTAACATCTTTAATTCTGCCACATCCAGCTCAAACTCCTGCCTTTTTGTCAATGCCACTGTCTCCAACCCATATAACATAGCTGGTCTCACTACCCTCTTGTAGACCTTCTCTTTCACTCTTACAGGTACTAGTCTGTCACAAATCACTCCTGACACTCTTCTCCACCCACTCCATCCTGCCTGTACTCTCTTCTTCACCTCTCTTCCACACTCACCGTTACTCTGAACTATTGACCCCCAAGTATTTAAACTCATCCACCTTCGCCTCCTCTGCTCCTTGCATCCTCACCATTCCTCTATCCTCCCTCTCATTCACACACATATTCTGTCTTAGTCCTGCTGACCTTCATTCCTCTTCTCTCTAGAGCATATCTCCATCTCTCCAGGGTCTCCTCCACCTGTTCCCTACTCTCACTACAGATCACAACGTCATCTGCAAACATCATAGTCCACGGGGACTCCTGTCTGATCTCGTCTGTCAACCTGTCCATTACCATTGCAAATAAGAAAGGGCTCAGAGCTGATCTTTGATGTAACCCCCTCCTCCACCTTAAACGCATCCGTCACTCCCACCGCAGACCTCACTGCTGTCACATTACCCTCATACATATCCTGTACCACTCTTACATACTTTTCTGACACTCCTGACTTCCTCATACAATACCACAACTCCTCTCTAGGCATCCTGTCATATGCTTTCTCCAAGTCTACAAAAACACAATGCAACTCCTTCCGACATTCTCTGTACTTCTCCAACACTCTCAGAGCAAAGATTGCATCTGTAGTGCTCTTTCCTGGCATGAAACCATACTGCTGATCACTAATCATCATGTCCCTTCTTAACCTTGCTTCCACTACTCTTTCCCACAACTTCATGTTGTGACTGATCAATTTTATCCCTCTGTAGTTACTACAGCTCTGCACATCACCCTTATTCTTAAAAATCGGTACCAAAACACTTTCTCCATTCCTCAGGCATCCGCTCACTTTCAAAGATTTCATTAAACAATCTGGTTAAATAGTAAATTGCTTATGGTATCTTAAGGTTATATTATTTTTGAGTGTTCAGTGTTTGGTAATGGAATGTGTGTATTGGGAGGATGTTTTTAGCGGCAGGGATTGTGTAGTTATAGTGTAAATGTTTGAGAGAGGGTGTTGAGAGAGTACAGTGGAAGTTATTGGGGCATGTGACTGTGGAGCCTTGGTAAGATGTAATGTGAGCTAGAACTACACAGGTTAGGATTGTTATTACATTAAGTAATAGCATGATTGTGTTGGATGTAGGGGGAGGGGTGACTAGTGGTGTAGCCTAATTGGTGGTAATTAGGGGAGGGGTTAAGGCTAAGAATAAATGTAGAGGTGCTGGGGGCAGGGAGGTGAGCGAAGTGAGCATAGCAAACAGAACAGGCTAGAACCCCCCCCCAGGCTAAAGGTCGCAGGGTAACAGCCAAATTGTTAGGAGTTATTAGAATCTAGCAGGGAAAAACAATCTATATACCTGATTTCAGCTGTGTCCTTTCTGTGTAGATACCTAGTTTGAAGAAAAAAAGTGGCCGTTTTGCCTCTATTTTACAAGTGGGCAAGTCCAGTGCATCTACTGGGTTACCTTTTTTCACCTAGAGCTTTATCTTGGTTTACTGATAACTAAAAAGAAAAAGTTAACTGTCCCTCTCATCAAAATTTGTATCCTTCACAAGGGACTCCATGGGTGAGTCCAAGTGCCTCCTCTTGCATCTTCTCTTCTGTGGCACCTCCTCTGTGTGGGACTCAGGGGAGGACTCGGAAGAGATGGGAACCCCCTGGAGGTTAGGTGCTACCTGAAGGCTACCTAGGGAGGACTGACCCTGGACAGGATGGTTGGGCTCAGAATTGTGATGGGCTGGGACGTACCCAGTAGAAGGGAAAATGCTGCTCCACACCTGGAGAAAGTCTGCTCTATCACCCAAAAGAGTGACAGACTTGAGGAAATTCCCCTCACCATCCCTGGGTGCTGAAGCCACCTGGGACAAAGGAGTGGAGGCAACCCTGAGTCCCATCCCTCCAGACAGTACAGGCCCCATGCTGTTGAGGGCTGAGGCCCCCAAGGGAAGGGACTAATCCAATAAGCCCAGACCTGATCCTCTCCCCAGAGACCTAGAGCTGATCTCTCGGAGCCAAGACCTGCTCTGATCTGATGACAATGGAATTGAGCTGGTCAGGGAGCCTGATGGAGTCAGAAAAGCTTGCATTCCAGGACCAGTCGATGCCTCCCTCGGGTGAACATGGTCCTGGAGTTCCAAAACAATGAGAGTTGGAAGAGGAGAGGGCAACCTTGGGTCCAGAGACCTTGCTAGTCCGATTGGGATGGAAATGCCAAGAGACCCATCTCTAGCTGGGCTCTGAGAAAGCTCCTGATCATTCTTGTCCATACCCATGGGCAAAAGGCTCCTGGATCTGGAGAAAGCCAAAAAATGGGTGGATTTAGCCTGGGAAACAAGCCTGGACCCCGAAGCAGACCTATGATGCTCCTGATCCAAAGAGCGTCTCCAATGCCTAGGAGCAGAGTGCTTTGGATCCCATGTGGATCCTGAAGCAAAGCCCTCAAAACGTAATATCGGATCAGATGAACATGTTGGATCAGACACCTGCTGGACCACTCTCTTCGGATCCGAAGGAGCAGAGGGATCCGAGGGGGCCCTAACTGCAGGTGATGGCCTCCTCTCCAAAGAGGACCTCAGATCCTACTGACAGATCTGGAGATACCGAATCAGAGACAGCAAAAGGCAGTTTTGGACCGGGAGACCTCGGATCCAAAAGCCTATGCTGTTTCCGCACCTGGGGAAACATATGGGGCTTTCCTCTTGGAATCCTTGGGGACTGAAGTAGATTGGGACCTAGAGGAAAAAAAAGGACCCCCCCCCCCCCTTGAGCCATGCCCTTTAAAGGCAATTAATTATGGCATTCCGCCAGTGCTCAAGGGTTAAATACTGCACAGAGCACTTAGCCTCGAGGTGGTCAGCACCCAAACAATAGACAGTTTGTGGGAATTTGGCATCTTATGCCCACAAGAGCAGCACCTTTTAAAACCAGTAGGTTTGTCTCTCAGACATACGTAACTGTCAAAGATACACACACATGCTAAAACACTCAACAGAACTTGTACAATTATTTTAAGAACCAACACTAACTATGTCAGTTATCAAAACCAGAACCAAAAAAAAAGGTGCCAAATGCCAACTAAGGAAAAAGGGGGGATTCATAACAAAAACCTAAAGCCAGAGAGACCAACTAGAAAAAGGGAGGGGAGGATTGTGGAAAAGTAGTCTGAACAAATAAAGCAATTGCTTATCTAGAAGAACTTCCAAAAACAAACAAAAATAAATAAAATCAACTTTGAGCCAGGAATCATGTCCATGTGTAAATGCGGCAAACAAGATCTGATGGTTAGAGTGCAGAAAAGGATTATGGGACAGGGAGGAAATAGAGCCTTGAATCTGTTGTGTGTAATGCCGGATCAGATCAGATGTCTGATCCAAGATCCAGTCGTGAGGAATAATGAAATGGATAACATCAGATCTAATTTTTCTGAGGGACTGAGAAACCTTGGTGTTTTCCCACTGAAAATACTGGCACATCCTAGCAACAGTCTCGAAGAGACACCCCCATGGAAAAATCAGAAACTGATCTAGAGTCTGAAATCAGAAATCAGAGGATAAAAACCTGCATCTGTCCATGAATCTTCCAGTTCAGATTCAAAATATCTTACCAGAAACTACTTTACAAGGCAGATCAATAACCTGAAATAAACCCAGAGCCAGACCCAGTAAAAATAAATTACTACTCACATCTGTGGTGAGAATTTTCATTCAACAATTGGGTTTGGATCCAATACTCAGATCGGACTCAGCTGTTAATGAAGTTCATGGCCACCAAAAAATTCAAGCTCCTCACTTTTCCATGATGCACCAACCCTAATGCTCTTCAGATCTTGTTTTTTGTTCTATATCAACAAAAAATATATACCTACCTATATCCATAAGAAAGGTATTAAACTATTTTGGAAAGACTTAAAAATACAGAGCCTATCTGAAGCTCAATCTGAAAAACAGTTGTGTCCTTAGTCTCTTGTTCTTCCAGAAGCAAGAAAAAGACGGGGGTGGGAATGTTTGAGGAAGAATGAAAATGGACAACACAGATGGAATGCTGTGGGGAGTACATAACTTATCAGACATTGTCAATTTTCATTCATTCCTCCACAATTGGGACAGAGTCCCCAGCTACCTAAATTCCCGGGTGGACTAATGGTGTTCCTGAGCACAGCTAAGCCAAAGGCTGCTCTTCCCCTAGCGACCAGATCCAATTTCTGAGTGATAAAAGTATGACTATGGGTCCAGGTTGCTGCTGTGCATAAATCATCCATGGAAGCTTCAGACAGAAATACTGCGAAAGTTGCCACTGACCTAGTCGAATGTGCTCTTGTTGATTTTGGTAATCTTAAGCCCAGCCTGTTGTAAATAAACTTTGCACAATCCTTCATCCATTTGGCTTATGTGACCTTTGCAACCGGTTTGTCCAATTTTGAATCTGCAAAGGATATCAATAATTGGTCTTTCCGATTTCTTTTGTTCTATGCAGGTAAAAATTTAATTGTCTGAACATCCAATAAATGTAATATATTCACCTTTGTTTGCAAATTTGGGAAAGAAAACTGGAAGACGATTGATTGATATTGGATTCTGATACCACCTTAGGAAGGAAAGGAGAGTTAGTACGTAATGTCACTCTATCCTTATGAAAATCAAGTAAGGAGATTTAGATGATAAAGCTTGAAGTTCTGAAATTCTAGCAGAAGTAATGGCCACTAGAAAAATAGTTTTCCAGGTCAAGAATTTAAGTTCACATTTAGCTCTTGGTTCGAAGGGGGACTGAATTAAGGTTTGTAGTACCAAATTTAAGTCCCATGGTGAAGTGAGATCTTTATGTGGAGGTCTGAGCAGGAGGGTGCCTTTTAAAAAGGCTTTACAAAGTTTAGATGAAGCCAATGAGGAATTGTCAAATACAGTATGAAAATTAGAAATTGCAGCTAACTGGACTTTAATTGTTGAGGAGCTAGCTCCCTCATTAAAAACTGTTGCCAAACATTTGAGACCACTTTGTACAGGAGCTGCAAAGGGATCAATGTGTTTTTACTGAGCCCAAAAAAAAAATCTTTTTCATTTGCTTCTGTAAAGTTTTCTTTTGGAAGCCTTATATGAAGACAAAAGTATACAGCGAACAGGGGAGGAGAGCATTGGTTGTCTGGCTATCAAGGAAACTGGAGAAACCATTTTGTTAGGGTGAGGTTTGAAATATCTGGATGCGTCATGCCTGTCAGGTGAGATAGGATGTCTGGAATTCGATCCAGAATCCAAGGTGGGCATAACAGAGGCCAAAGGAAGGGGAACCAAATCTGTCAAGGCCAGTAAGTTGCAACGAATATGACCTTACCCTTCAACCTAGCAGCTTTCGGCAGAAATTTGGGGATCAAGGCTTATCCCCCCCATAAGTATAAAGGAGACTGGGAGCCAACTGTAGAGAAGAGCACCCCCTCTGTGATTCTCCTAGAGATTTGTATCAGGGCAAAGAAACTGTTGCAGTTCTTTAGAAGCAAAAAGACTGCAGCAAGGCTGTCCCCATCGACAGAAAATCATTTCTGTCATATTCATGTTGAGAGACCACTCGTGAGGTAGCAGAATGGACCTGCTCAATTTGTCAACTATCACATTGGGCTTCCCCAGAATGTACATTACTATCAGAAAGCAGCTGAATGAGATCACACAATGCCACACTGAGGGTTTCTTGACACAAGGGGCAAGACCTGGTTGTTTGTTGATGTACCAAACTACTGACATGTTTGAACTGGAACTGTCCTGACGGGGCAGAGTCTTGAAAAGCATACAACTCTAAGAGCACTGCTCTCATTTCCATAACACTGATATGCATTTTGGACTCTTCAGGGGACCACAGGTTCATAGGATGATACTAGGTATCTTGCCCATGTTCCTTCACAGTCAGCACCCATTTTCTCTGTCCAGCAGTGACATAGGTGGGATCCCAAGGGTGTATTTTCTGTTTCCTATCCAGTTGTCCAGGTTCCTCTAAAGAGGGCTAGAGAGGTACTCTACTTGACATGGAGAGGGAGTCTATTCTACAGATGAGGGTGTCTTTGGGACACAAATCTATCCTGCCAACAAGTTTTAATGTCATAGACCAGGTTAAGGCCTTGTGTGCGGGTTGCAAGAGTGGAGTTTGTCTTATGGATATGCACCAACTCCACCAAGGCTGGGTTTGAGATGGCCTTGCATGCCAGACATAGGTCACCTCAGAGCAGTCTGTATGAGACTGAGTAGAGGGACAGAGCTCTATCTGTATAGGATAGGTGTTTAAGACCCTGGATTTTCATGTTCAGGAACCTCTGTGGTCTCTCCAACTGCTGCATATGCTTGACAAGGTACATGTCGAAGGGGGGCACTGTACTAGAGTCTGATAAGGGAGGAGTACAGAGATGTTATGACATTGTTCCTGGATGAAATAGCCTTATTTTTGATGTGCCATGTAGAAAGCCTTCCGTACATCAGAGGCAATGTAGTGGTCAAAAGTGAGGTTGCTATCAACCTGGGTGCCCAGGTCCCCCACGACTGACTGCGTGCTTAGTACATTATTAATTTGATTAGTGGAGATGCCATTTTCCCCAAAGGGGATAATGATGCATTTCTTGGCATCCAGTTTGAGGCCATGCTTCTGGCACCAGTCATTAGTTTGGGTAAGGCCATCTTGGAGGATGTGCACATCACTAGGGGAATTTAAGACAGTGTCCAGCTTGCAGTTATCTGCTAACCTGGTCAGCCACAGACCACTGGTTTTGACTTGTACCTCAGAAAAGTATATCCCAAACAGTAGAGGCCCCAAGACCTATCCTTGGGGTTCAGCTCTCATTACGAGTGTACTGTTAGAGGTGGCTTTCCCTACTTTGAGTGGGTTCTATCAGTGAGCCACAGTTAGCTACCCATCTGGTAACATACAGGTTGATGACTAGCTGGGAAAGTTTATTATGCCCATGTGGGGAACAGTGTCAAAGGCTTTGGCTAGATAAAGGAAGGTGGTGTGCACCATCTTTCCCTCGTCCACGGCTTTGGTGACAGTTTAGAATTCAACCAAGTTTAACAGGCATGATCTCCCTTTGACAAAACCAAACTGTTTGGGGTCAAGCGTTGGGAGGATGCCAATGTCCTGGTTTATAAGGTCCATGATAATGCATTCCATGGCCTTGCAGATCAAGCTAGACTGATGGGCCTATAATTTCTTGGGTCAGTGGATGCTCCACCTTTGTGTAGAGGGATGACAGTGGCTGTCCTTCATTCAGCTGGGACGAAGCCGGTGCTCAAGCTTTGATTGAATAGGGTGTCTAATGGAGATGAGCGCTCATGCCCAAGTTCATGTAGGATATAGCCAGAGATGTTATTGGGTCCATGGAGACTATTTTTTGCCTTTGAGAGGGCATTAAGAACCTGCTTCTTAGTGTTGAGGGGGGGGGGGGGTCAGGTGCTGGGGAAGTCCTAGTTTACTGATGGGGGAACAGTTTTCACTGAACCTGTCTGCCAGCAGGTTGGCTAAATCTATGGTGTTTGTGTATGTGGCATTACTGACCACCAGTTCAGAGCAGATTTGGGTGTTACCCTTGAGATTGCAGACATATGAGGAAGGCCTTGTGCTTGTCCTTATTGGACGTGGCCAATTTGGACTCAAAGTTAGCCTAAGAGGACTTCACCAGTTACCTTATTTGCTTGTTCAGACAAAGGACAGATTGCTTCCAACTTGGCACTAGCTCCTTCTTGGTCCTGGACAACAATTGTTTCCCTTTTATTAGAGTTGTTTATTGCTGCTGTCCATCAGACAGTTTAGCCTTCCTTGAGGAAGATATGATCCTGTCCGGTATTGTTGCGTACATACAGCTATGTACGTGCTCATGTAGTTTTTTGGTGTAAGCTTGAAACTCAGTGCTAGTTTCAACTGAAGGGATGGTGGTTGTGAAGTTGCTTATACCTGCTCCGAGGTGACAGCAGTTAGCTTTGGAAAAGTTTTTTTGTTCAACCCTGATGGGGGGGGGGGGGGGGGGGGTGTTAGGACCAGGTCCAGGATATTTTCACCTCTAGTAGGGGTGTTGACCAGCTGATACAATCCACTGGCGTTGATGAAGTCGAGGAATCTCTGGCGTTCATGTCTGGGCTAGAAAAAGAAGTTATGTACCTACCATAACATTCCATGTTAGTTGTCTTAATCTCGCCTTCCTTCTTGCTGTTTGGGTTCGGAGCCGATCCTCGGCTCCGACTCGGCCATCTTCTATAGCTCGAGAGCTGTTTACTGGCTTGAGGCTACTCCTTATCCCAGCATGCCCAGCATCAGCTACCCAGATCTCATTTGTGATAGCACACACTAGACAAATAGAGTAACCAGTTCCTAAAAACTGGTTGTCCAATACACCTAAACAAGGAAAGAGTTATAGATTACCTGGCATGTGAAATAATAAAAGATGCTCAGCCAGTGAAAACAAAAGGGAACTCCTCACAATCCTCTAGGAAGGGGGAAGGAGGGAGGGACGCAAGGAAGGAAGGCGAGATGAAAACAACTAACATGGAACGTTATGGTAGGTACATAACTTCTTTATGTTAAGTTGTCCATCTCATCTTCGTTCTTGCTGTTTGGGACAGCGTCACTAGCACCTAAAATCCCAGGTGGCTCACTGGAACGGACTCTTCAGAACAGCAGACCCAAAGGAAGCTCTGCTCCGGGAGACCACATCTACTTTGTAATGAGATAAACGTGAGGGTTTGCCCAAGTGGCAGCTGCACAGATTGAGTCTATGGGCAACCTAGACTGAAAAGCTACGGAGGTGGCTAATGCTCTAGTGGAATGACCTTTTGGTTTAGCTGGCAGATCTTTATTTTGTAACTGAAAGGCAACAGTATCAGATAACCATCTGAATAAGGTCACTTTAGAAACTGGAAGGCCTCGTTTGTTGAAAGCATAAGAAAGAAATAACTGTTCTGACTTTCTTAGTTCCTTAGTTCTATGGAGGTAACAATGAAATTGTCTGTGCATATCCAATTGGAGTTTGCATTCTGCCTTGTTGCTGTGATTAGGAAAGAAAACTGGGAGATCTATGGATTGATTTAAATTGTTCTCTGAGCAGACTTTAGGAATAAAGGATAGATTGGTCCTCAGAGAAACTCTGTCCTTGTGAAACACCAGGTAAGAAGGATGAACACCTAGTGCTAGAAGTTCTGAGACACGTCGAGCTGAAGTGATAGCAACCAGAAAGTGTCTTCCAAGAAAGAAATTTTAAAGAACATGATGCTGCCGGTTCAAAGGGAGGCAAAATTAAGGAAGCTAAAACTAAATTGAGATTGCAAGGAGAAGGATCTCTAACTGTGGGTCTAAGAAGAGATTTTCTTTTCATAAAGGCCTTGCAGAGCTTATGCGACATTATGCTAAAATTAAACATACAGATATGAAAATTAGAAATGGCAGCTATTTGTACTCTAATGGTAGCAGAAGCCGCACCGGACTTTAAAAGCTGTGCTAGAAATTCAAGAATTTCATGGACTGGGGCTGAGAAAGGATCCAAATTTCAAGATTCTGCCCAGTAAGAAAACTGTTTCCATTTACTAGCATATGTTTTCCTCGTAGTAGACTTATGTGAGGAAACAATATCACTGACTGCTGGGGAGATAATGGAAAACCTGGCTAAGGTTGGAAGTGGAGTAACCAAGCTGTGAGCTGGAGAGTTTAAAGGGAGTGGTGCAACCTGCCTGATTGGTGAATCAGAAGATCTGGAACTGGGTCCAGAATCCACGGTTGATCCAGAAGACGGAGGTGTAGGAACAGGAACCATACATCTGTCTTGGCCAATATGGGGCAATGAGGACCATTTTGCAACCCAACGATTTTGCTTTCTGTATGAGTCTTGGAATTAGGGGAAAAGCGTAATGGAGTCCCTGAGGCCAATCGTGGACTAGAGCATCTCTGGATATATGACCTGGAAGAGGAAGCAGAGAGACGTAGCTGCTGCATTTGTTGAGAGGGGTGGCAAACAGGTTGCAACAAGGCTGTCCCCATTTGTGGAAAATAAGATCCGCAACTTCCAGATTCAGACACCACTCATGAGGCATGAGGATAGCTCTGCTGAGCCTGTCCGCTATGACATTGGACTTCCCAGGGATGTGCATTGCTATCAGAAAACATTGGGAGGAAATCGCCCATTGTCACAGTCGGAGTGCTTCTCGACACAAGGGGTAAGACCTGGTTCCACCCTGTTTGTTGATGTACCACACCACTGACATGTCCGTTTGGATTGCAATGGTCCCGGAAAGAAGACAGTCTTGAAGGGCTTGCAACGCTAGGAAAACCGCTCGCATTTCTAGGACATTGATATGCAGATGGTACTCGTGAGGTTGCCAAGTGCCTTGGACTGTCCTGCCTAGATAATACCCCCCCCCCTTACCAGGGAGGCATCCGTGGTCTCTGTGGCTACTGGAGGGGGTTGTATGAAAGGTCTGCCCTGAATTACTAGTGGGGAGACCATCCATCAAGAAAGATGCCTTTTGCATGTTTCTGTGATCAGGATCATGTGAGACATGGGTAGTTCCTGGAAAGACCACTGTGTGAAAAGAAGCCACTGAAGGATTCTCATGTAGAAACGCGCTAATGTGACAAGAAGAATGACAGCTGCCATGGAGCCTAGAGCTTGGAGGACATTTCTGACTTGAACCCTTTTGCTCTGCATTAGAATTAACACTTGTTGACAAATAGTGGAAACTCTTTCCTGTGGTAATCTTGCAAATATTTCTTGTGTGTTTAATTCTGCTCCTATGTATGTGATAGACTGACAGGGCAACAAGTCAGATTTTTCGAAATTTACTGTAATGCCTAGTTGAGTGCATGATGTGATTGTATAATCCCGTACCTCTAAGAGTTGACGCCTGGTGGTAGCAGTCAGGAGCCAGTCTAGATAGGGAAATACCTGGAATCCTTGACTCCTCAGGTGAGCCGTGACTATTGCCATACACTTGGTGAACACCCTGGGGGCTGAGGTGAGATCAAAGGGCAGAGCTCTGAAATAGTAATGACTGGCCCCTACCTGGAAGCGAAGAAATCTTTTGGAGCGTCTGTCCATCTTGATATGGTAGTACGCATCCTGAAGATCTATCGAGCACATCCAATTGTCCTGACCCAGAAAAAGGAAAATGGACTGCAGTGTCACCATGCGGAACTTTTCTTTTTGTACAGATTTGTTCAATCTGCTGAGATCCAGTATTGGTCTCTAGTCCCCCTGTCTTTTTTGGTACTAAAAAGAATCTTGAGTAAGTTCCGGATCCTAGTTGATCTGCGGGGACTTCTTGAATGGCTCATTTTCTAGCAGTCTTGAAACGTCTGTGACTGCCCAATCCCTTAGATTGGGTAGGACATCTGGGATGGGCTTTTGATTCTATGGGGGATTGATGGAAGGGAATTTTGTAACCTCTGGATATGATGGATAGTACCCATCTGTCTCTGGTTATATTTTGCCAGGCTTTTGGGTACAGCGAAAGTCTTCCCCCAACTGCCTCCAGAGGTGAGCAGTTGAGCAACCCTTCAGGGATGCTGGAAGGGCTTGGCAGAGAAGGTTTCTCCGTCACCCTGTTTTTGCGGTCTCCCCTCTGCCACGTGGGCGGCATCTGTTACTGTTGTTTCCCCCTCTGCCCCTGGGGGAAAAAATCACTTGCGTCAGGCAAGGGTCCCTGGGATTTTCGGAACCACAGCTTTCCACTCTTCTGACCCTTGGATAACGTCTGGAAGGAGTGGAAAAACAGACTCCCACGGCAGAAAGAGTTTTGCCTTCCTGCTCACACCTGGTCAATGTGTCTTACCTGAGGCCCAAAGAGAAAGAAGCCATCAAAGGGAGTATTGGTGAAAAACGCTCAAAAGGGTTCCGCAAACTGACACAGCTGCATCCAAGCATGTCTCCCGAGAGCCACACCTGTCCCTGCGGCTCTGCTCAACATCGGCTGCATAGGAATTCATCCTCATGGAGGAGTTGACTATGGAATTAAGAGTCTCAAGCTGAAAAGCTACTTTGGCTGGTGCTCCCTCAGCTGTAGGATCTTGAAGGGTACATCTCCAAGCTCTTTCAGGAGATCCCGTTGAAGACATGTAAAATGGCATAGATAGTTAAGGGACCTCATTGAAAAGGTCGCTGAAGCAAACATTTGCTTTCCATATCTGTCCATCGTCCGAGACTCTGTTTGGAGGATGAACAGATGGAGGTTTCTGCTAATTTTCTTGGTGGCTGCTGCTACCACCATGGCATCAACGGGCACACCTTTGGTGAGGAATTGCTTGTCCTGGGGGGCTGTAATAAATTTGTTTGGTCTCCTCGGAGTAGGTTCCACAGAATCTGGAGCTGACCAAGCCTTTCGAGCCACTACAGACATGAGTGGATCGCAAGGAGGAGATACCCAGGAGGTAGGAGGTCGGGAACAGAATGCGTCCAGGTATACAGACTCATCCTCGGTAGGGGCTAGGGAAGTCCAGTCCTTCCTCTGTCTAAGCATTTTAAGGATGTCCGAAAAGGAAACATCTTCAGAGGGGACCTTGGGGACCTTTTCGATTCATTCATGTCTATCTGAAGTGACAGACTCAGGGGAATCTATGTACTTCCTCTTGCACTTCTTCCGGGGAGGCTCCGAGTGATCAGCGGAGGCTTTGGAAGAAGAGGGATCACCCAATGGTGTGTCCTGGGGCATAGATTTCCTAAGCTTGGGGTCTGGAGGAGGAGTAGAGGTTGGAACAGGCACCATGGGGGGAGAAGCCGATGGGGCTGGCAGTAGAGTTGTTTCGGGGGACAGCACACTCCGCATGACCTCTAAGGAGTCCCGAACCTCTAGGCAGAGAAAGCTCCGGCTCCGAAGAAACAGGAGTCTTTCTCTGTGTCGAGGGTGATGGCTCCAAGGCAGATGTTGGAGCCGAGCTCACCTGCGCCGAAGCTCCAAGGGGGAGAACGGGCTTGGACAAGGGTCTGATGCCACCCCCCCCCCGGAGCAGACGAGAGAGCCTCGGCGCCCAGATCCCTCGATAGAAGGTATAATCAAGGTAATCGGAGCAGATGTCGGGACCGAAGGAGAGATGATGATCCATGGTCGCTGGCTCCAAGCTAAATGTAGTCAGAGGAGGAACAGAAATAGAGGCGGTTGGAGCAGATACCTGTTGAGGTGGGCTGGACAGAATTTTTGCCAGTGCCTGTGACTTAAGAAACCTACTTACTACTCTCTCCACATCATGATTCGATAATCTAGAGGATCGAGAGGAGTGGGAAGAATGATGGCTACGTTCACTCTAACGAAAGGTGACTGAGGTGCCGAGTAGATGGACTCCAAGGACGGAGACCTCAGTCTCTTATGGCTCCGAGACGGCTCCGAAATAGCAGATGGAGCCGACGGAGGAGTTGTCTCGTCAGTGCCAGCCGGCACAGACATACTTGGTTGGTCAAGTAAAGGAGTCTGCCCCGAAGGTGGAGCCGACGGCTTGACAGACTTGGGGGATTTCGCTGGCCAAGTACTTTTAGCTGGAGAATCCTGAGTCTTCAATAATCTCCGAAGGATTAATTTGTTTTTGCATCCTGCAGGTCCCTTGGACTAAAAGTGTGACAAATAGAACAGGAGTCCTGCAGGTGAACAGCGCCCAAACAATATACACAACTAGTGTGCCCATCTGTCAGACATTTTCTGACAGCATGAGTCACACTTTCTGAAGCCAGATACCTTGGTATCTTTAGACATTATAGTAACAACCACAACAACAATAATAAAAAGCTATACTATAAAAACCAAGAAACAAACATTTTTTTTTTTTTACAGTTAAGGAACAGAAAGGAAAGCCTCTAATTTAAATGGCTATCCTAAGGGGGAGGGGCTCTCTAATTTAAATGAGTTCAAAGGAACAGAAGACCTGCTAGTTATGGAGCGACGGCCAACAAAGCTAAAATACACAAGAAAGCGATAAGGGATAAAGGAATATTATCTACACAAAAACTTGACAAATACTTGACAAACTTTCAAGAATAAACAATATATTAATAGAAATGATACTAAGCCTGAGCCAGTAAGGAAGCAACCTTGCAGCTGAAGCAGCAAACGAGATCTGGGTAGCTGACACTGGGCATGCTGGGATAAGGGGTAGCATCGAGCCAGTAAACAGTTCTCGAGCTATAGAAGATGGCAGAGTCGGAGCAGAGGATCGGCTCCGAACCCAAACAGCAAGAACGAAGGCGAGATGCACAACTTAACATCAGGTCTTCCACTCTACGGTTGGGTAGGTAAAGTCACAGAGGATTAGGGTAGAGGGTTGAATCTTGATGGAAGTAAGTCCAGATAAGTGGAGTAGGCATTCTGAGTCTTGGTTGGAAGCCTGTAGCTAGCTATGATTTGAATAGGCATTTTGTAAAGTCAACTACACTTGGAGTGTCTTCTGTGCGTCATACTGTTTGACCAGCCTGGAGGTGTGCATGTCTGATAAAAAGTGAAGCTCCACCTCCTTTGACTTGTAGCCCTCCGTTTGAGGTCTAGAAGTATGGTAGGATCAGTAACCTGGTAAGGCTGGGGTGCTCTCCACAGCTTCGAACCAGGTTTCAGTGACTGCCCAAATGTCAGCATTCTCCAGGGCAAGGAATGCTTGCAAGGAGTACAGTTTCATGCTAAGACTCCTAGCGTTTAGCAGCATGACCTTTAAACTTCATTTAGAAGAATTTCTCATGTTGGTAAATTTGTGCACATGACTTTGCCTTAAAAAGGTACTAAGGGGGAGGCAAGAGCCTTTGTCAGAAGCCTGAAGCCCAGGGGAGACCGATGAAGGCGATATCTGGCAAAGCATCGTGGTCTGTCAATCATGTCCTCCCAGGCTGTCAGGTACTGGATCCCCTTGGAATGACACCAGAGACTAAGCCAATTGTTAAAGTCAATCATTTTCTGTTTGTACTGAGGCATCATTCTGGGTGATGGTAGGATGCTGCTTAAGGCTAGGGACATACCTGCCTGGGACATATTATTCAGCGAGTTCAATCATATCTCTCTTCATATAGTCCAGAGAGGTACGTCTCAAGTCATTCACACCAACATGGACTATGATAGAGTCGTAACAGTACCTGTTAAGAGACTTGTGTGCATAATATGGTGGATTCTAGTACCCGATAAGCAACTTACCATGACTTTCCCCTTGTCTAGCCTGGTGAGGGACACATCTGTGAGTCTCATGATAGAGTTTCTTATGACTAGCATGTTGGGTTTGTGGCTGGGCCTTAGAGGGTGTGACACAGACGTGTGTACTGTGTGTGATGTTGGGGGCTGTGGGTTGTGATGTGCATGTGTGTTTTTACTTCTGAGGTCTCTTTTGTTTAAGTATGTTTTTGTTGAGAACCCCCACATGTGTAGGAATGTATTGTACAGATGTGGGTGGTGTTAGAGATGTGGTGTTCATAGTGTTTGTGCAGACAACCTTCTCAGTGCCAGATGTACTGGTTTGTGACAGACAGCAAGGATTCTAGGCTCTTAATGTAGTTGTATATCTCGCATATTGTGTTCCTAAGGTGTTAATAGTAGAGGGTTGTCTGTGTACATAAGGCAGTTGCTACACTGTCTTAGGATGCCCATATCAACCAGAACAGCAGGGAAAACCATAGGAAATTGTCTGCCCATGGTTATCAGAATCTGTGGAAGAGAGGTCAGGGATAGTAGAATGGGTACTATCTGAGGAAAGTAGGCATCAGTAGGGCTGGATAAAATCAATACAGTTGCTCCAGGCGAGGGCCTCACTTGCACAGGAGTGCTGGTAAGGGAAAAAAATGCAACTGAGATAGCTCGCAAAAGGTTAAAACAGCACAGCGGCACTGCTCAATGGGCAAACAAGCACAAACCCACGCAAACACTGGGATTAAATACAAAAAAAGTAAAATAGAAACACAAACTGAACAAACCTTGCCCCCGAGCTCTTAGCTCAACACCCTATGCCAGACCAGTTCCAACTAATTCACTTACTCACAATAAGTGCAGCCAGGCCTTGGTCAACACAAGATGTTGTAGCAGGAAACAGGAATCACACAAACAGATCTTGATACTGCAAAAAGTACAGTTTTGTACCTACCATAAATGTAGATGTTCGAAGATCCACATTGCTGCAGTCATAACTTGTGGGTAGTCCGCTGTCCTCGGTCGGCCCGAATACCAAAGTATTAGGCTGGCGTCTGTCATGGGCACTCAGATCTGACGTCAGTGCGTCATGGTATTAAAGCGCATGACCGACGTCATATCCTCAGTCTTTTCTTGCCCCAGATGTCAGAAGGCCCTAAAAAGAAAGGCCACAGCCAAAAATAGAAAAACCTCCAAACCCCAAGTACAAACAAACTCTACCACCCAAACCATACAACCACTCCAAACTACAGAGGGGAAGGAGGGAGGGTAAATTGGACTGCAGCAATGTGGATATTCGAACATCTACATTTATGGTAGGTACAAAACTGTACTATGTTCTTCATCTCACATTGCTGCAGTCATAACTTGTGGGTAGAATCCCAAAGCAAAGGTAAAGGGAGGCTGGCAAAATCATAAAGCATTGGGAGCTGCTAACATGCCCTGTAAGACTGCAGTGGCAAATCCAGCCCTAGATTTGGAATAAAGAGGGAGATGGTAATGTTTAGAAAAAGTGTGCACTGAACTCCAAGTAGCTGCCTCCAAAATATCTTTAGTAGCTACCCCCCTTAAAAAAGCAGTAGAAGTGGCAGTAGCCCTAGTGGAATGAGGTCTGATTCCAGCCGGAATCTCCTTACCATGATGAGAATAACAAAAAGCAATACAATGGCCAATCCACTTAGAAATAGTTTGTTTTGAAACAGGTTTCCCCTGAGAGGCCAAAGCAAAAGAAACAAACTGCTGAGACTGTCTGAACCTTTTAGTCCTGCTCAAATAATAACGCAACTGCCTGTGAATATCCAAAGTGTGCAAAATTTTCTCCCCTTTATTTTGGGGATCAGCATAAAAAGTAGGCAAATGAATAGATTGGTTCAAGGCCACATTTGAAACCACTTTAGGCATAAAAGTAGGGTTAGTACGCAGAGATACCCTATCCTTATGAAAAATCAGGAAGGGTTCAACTGCCATTAGAGCCTGTAATTCAGATACTCTTCTAGCAGACTTAATGGCCAACAAAAAAGCAGTCTTCCAAGACAAAAACTTTAACTCAGACATAGCTGCAGGTTCAAAAGGAGGTAAAGTAAGCTTTTCCAACACAAAATTGAGATCCCAGGAAGGAGTAGGAGCTCTACGCGGGGGTCTTATGTTCTTTGCCCCTCTAAGGAATTGCTTAAACAAAGGATGAGAGAATAATGGTGGGTCACAGTCATAGTGAGCAGAAATGGCTGCAGCATGAACTTTTACAGAGGAGAAAGACAAACCCTTGTCTAATAATTCCGTAAGATATTGAAGAGAAACACTCAAATCAGGCCTGGAAACATCAAAGCTCTTTGCTCCAAAGAAAAAATCTCCTCCATTTATCTGCATAAACTTTCCTTGTACTAGGCCTTCTGGCCTCCAAAATAACATTCAAAACTTGTTGAGGAAGCTGCGACCCTCCAGGTTCTAGAACAGAATATGCCAAGCTGTTAGATGCAGGGACTAAATCCTGACATTGAGGAAATGATTGCCTGCCTGAGACAAAAGGTGTGGAATTGAAGGCAAAGGCCAAGGAGGCTCCCTTACTAAACTCCTCAGCAGAGGGTACCAGTGCTGTAGAGGCCAATCTGGAGCTATTAGAATCATGGAGGGCTTGTCTTGTCTGACCTTCAAGAGCACCTTGGGAAGGAGAGGCAGAGGAGGAAAGGCATAGACGTGAAGATTGCTCCAACTGAATGATAGAGCATCCACTTTCCAAGCTGTTGGATGAAACATCTTTGTGCAGAACTTTGGCAACTGGAAATTTAGTGGAGAAGCGAACAGATCTATGTCTGGAGTCCCCCATATCACTGTCAACTGTCGAAATACATGAGGATCCAATTTCCACTGTGGGGATCCACCATCTGTCTGCTCAAAACATCTGCTAAGGAGTTCTGTGCTCCTGGCAGAAACCTTGCCTGAAGAGTGAGGTGCAAACTGAGAGCAGTCTCCCACAAAACCATAGCTTGCCTGCAAAGAGGGTACGAATGGGTTCCCCCTTGCTTGTTGATGTACCACATGACAGTTGTGTTGTCTGTTTGAATCAACACTTGTCCTGGGTGAAGTAGATCCTTGAAAGCCATTAATGCAAATTGGACTGCTAACATCTCCTTCAAATTGATATGTAAATGTTGAAGTCTGGCAGGCCACGTGTCTTGAACCCATTTTCCATTGAGGTGAGCTCCCCAAGCCTTGTCCGAGGCATCTGTCGTTAAGATCTGACTCTCCTCTGGTCGGGTCACAGAGAGTCCCTTGTTTAGGTGACATTCCTGAGCCCACCACAAAAATTCCTTTTGAATGCATCTGAATGAGTGTCCAGATCGTGGCAGTGTTGTGTCCATACATTTTTGAGATACCATTGTAGCTTCCTCATATGCAGTTTGGCATTGGGAAGCACCAGAATACAAGATGCCATGAACCCCAAGGCTTGAAGGACTGTCCTTGCAGTCAGCCTGGACCGTAGAGACAATTGTTGGAAGTAAAGTGTAAGGTTTCTTTGTTTGTCCAGGGTCAAAAAGGCCATCTGGGAAGCTGTATTCAGTCTCACACCCAGAAAGCACATTTCCTGAGAGGGTACTAGACTTGACTTTGTTTCGTTCACAGAATACCCTAGGCACCTTAACACTGCCATAACATACTGTAGATGGTGAAGAAGCTTGTCTTTGTCTTGAGCAAGAATCAGGCAATCGTCCAAATAAGGATAAATTTGTATCCCTCAACCTTAAGAAGGCTATCACCGGAGCCAGAACCTTTGTGAACACCCTGGGCGCAGTAGATAAGCCAAAGGGCAATGCAGAGAACTGATAATGTAAAGTCCCAGCCCGAAAATGCAGGTATCTCCTGCAACTGGGCCTGATAGGAACATGAAAATAAGCCTCTTTGAGATCCAGAGTTACCATCCAGTGATCTTTGCCCAACAGAGGCAGAAGTTGTTGCAACGTCAACATTTTGAATTTTGGAATGTCCAGGTATGTGTTGAGGATAGCTAAATCCAAAATTGGCCTCCAAGTGTTTCCTTTCTTTGGTACAAGAAACAGGCGAGAATAAAATCCTAGGCCCACTTCTGACAGAGGGACCTGCTGTATAGCCCCCATTTGAAGAAGTAAAGAAATCTGTTTGTGAGCCTCTACCCTTCGCTGAGGAGGAACGTCTGGCATGCCCTTGAAGGGAGGCAATGTGTGGAAATAAAACTTGTAGCCTCGGTCTATAATGTCCAACACCCATTTGTCCTGGGTGACTAAAAGCCAATTTTGCTTGGAGAGCCAACTTTCCTCCCAAAGGTGCTGCCAGACAGGAGGGATCTGGCAGCTGAAGATGCAGGTCATTGGGCCTGTTTACGAAAGGACTGGCCCCTGCCCTCACCTGTAGATTGTGCAGGGGAACTCCACGTTCTAGGCCTGAAAGAACTCTGAGCTCTGCCCCTACCACGCCTAGATCTGCCCCTAGACTGTAAATCAGAAGGGTAAGCCCATCCCTTAGTAGGCCAATTCCTGCTAAACTTAGGGGGCTGCACCTGCAAAAAATCTTTAACAGTCTGCATAGACTTAGCCTTGTCTTCCATTTTCTTTAAGACAGACTCCACAGGAGAACCAAACAAAACTTCAGACTGTAAAGGAGCATCTAAAATTCTAGCTTTGACATGCTCTGACAAATTCTGATCCTTAGCCAGGCGTGCCTGCGAATAACTGATCCAGTGGCAGCCACCCTGGAAGAAGCCTGTAAAGCATCAAAACCACACTGCAAAGAATGCTTACCCACCTGATCAGAGGCATGAACCAAATCCTGTAATCCCTTACACTCTATGCCCTCTGCCAAAGCATCTACCTTAGATTTTAACTGAGTAAGGAGAAAATTCCGGTACTTCAGCATATGAAACTGGCAATACAAAGCCCTCATTGCTAGAGTGGAAGAGGTATACACTTTCTTACCCCACCTATCCAAAGCTCTAGAGTCTTTATCCATAGGAACTGGATTCTTTACAACAGAAGCCCTGACACCCTTAGGTCCCTGGCTAATAGTTTCTGGGTCAGCCCTTGGGCTCTTATACAGATATTTATGAGCCTCAGGCACTCTGTAATACCTATCTGGTTTAACTGGCGCAGGAGGCAGAGAGTCTGGATTAAGGGAAGCCTCAGAGAAAACATCCTGAACAACATCCAAAACAGGAGGTATAGCTAAGGGCCGATGTTGTGGTAAAAATAAAAATTCCCTAAGCCTCTTTCGGGAATCCGAGAAATCCTGACCTTCCCATTTGAAATGCTCCCTCATAGAATGCAGGGTTTCTGAAAAAGAAAAATCCTCTGGAGGGGAAGCAGAAGGACATGAATCCTCTGCGTCTGAATCAGAATAAGGAGGAAAATCCTGAATGTCTTCAGCCGAAGACTCTGAGTAATCTGAAGCCTGTTCCAAACTTTCCACCTCTGGCTCCAGCCTAGGCCTGTTATCTGGAGGGGGCATAGAACCCCTGATTAAGGAAATCAAATCTTCTGCCATTTTAAGCATGTGTTTTTTAGGTACAGAACCTGCAGAACTAGGACTGACACCTGAGGAAGGCAAACCAGGCCTGACCTTGGAAGGTACCTTAGAGACAGAAGGAGAAGGCCTAACCACCTTAGGCAAAGAGGGGAGTACAGTAACCTGAGAGGCCCCCCCTCAGCCTGACCTGACTCCTGAGAGGCCACATCTTGTAAAATTAATGGCTCCCCCTGAGACTCAACTGAAACCTCGGCTGGATCTACAGATTCCACCGTAGTTTCTAAAGAACTGGCGTCCGGAACGGACGACTCATCCTGCTTGGACCTTAACGACTTTTCCTTGCGCTTCTTAGCGGTAGCGGGCGTCGGAGGATCCGACGGCATATTGTAATTACACCGCTTACCGAAGACAAGCCTAGCGCAATCTAACCTACGTTTAATGGTGCGCTTATTAAATCTAGCACAGAAGCGACACCCGACTACGTCGTGCTCAGGCCCCAAACAAGGAATACAGAGAGTGGTAATCCCTATGCGGTATCTGTTTCCCACAAGAAATACAATTATTCACTTTTTCTGACATCCGGAATTAACTGAGGCAAGAAAAAACAAAAATATTCCCCAACGGGGTACTTAGCCCAACTTGGTTTCGGTCTGAAACTCAGAATACGAAAATTTCAGAACGCCGAACGGCACTTGCAAACGCTGCTTCTGCTTCGGACCATGCGGCAAAAAAGACTGAGGATATGACGTCGGTCATGCGCTTTAATACCATGACGCACTGACGTCAGATCTGAGCGCCCATGACCTACGCCAGCCTAATACTTTGGTGTTCGGGCCGACCGAGGACAGCGGACTACCCACAAGTTATGAGTGCAGCAATGTGAGATGAAGAACATCCTGTAACCAGACTATACTAAAGATATTTAAACTCTGTTTAGGTCGATTTAACACAGGAGAACAGATGCACACAAACAGTAGCAAACAAGAGCAAACTAATTTAAACAAATTAACCACTAACAAAGCTCAAAACTGAGCACTGTTCCAATAGTCTTCAATTAGACGAGTTCTAACTGCACACGCCTGCCACTAGGGAGCAGGGGAGCCCTCTCCAAAAAAGATGGCCTGGACTAGTGCTCAGGTTATACAAACAGAACTAGATTTAGCAGGTCTGAATTTAGTGTATGTTACAGCAAACAAGGCTCACCAATTACAGAAACCATTCAAATAAGCAGACACAATAAGTCTTCAACCAGCACTTCCCAGCTTAGAAGGGCAAAATCTACCCTCTCCTCCCACAAGAGTGCAGACCACAAACCTTCTTAATGTAAAATAACTGGCCTGAAGCCCAAGTGCTTAAACCAGAACTAAGACACTTTTAGAAAAGCAGACACTAAACCTTCAACCAGCAATTCCCAACTTAGTAGGATGTAAGCTACCTCTCCTGCCAAAAGAGTGCAGACCACAAACCTTCTTAAAACAACTGGCCCAAAGCCCAAGTGCTTAAACCAAAAGGCTTCGAAAGAATAGTTGTGTAAAATCTTACCATAACCATAGATGTTCTTCTCTTCCATGCTGCAGTATTCTTAGTGTAGGATCCTCCACCTCAGGTGACCCGAACGTCAGCTCCTATACAAAACCTTAAGCCTGGTTACTGTTGGTGCGTGGGACATCACATGTAGGGGCCATAAACCAGGGACCTTAAATGCGACATCTGCACAAGAACTGACTGCTCAGTCGGACAGTAGCCTAGGTGATGTCAAATGATCTCCTCTAACCAGTGAAATGCCACTGTCTACCCAGTATGACCATAGTGTAGGTAGAGGCTCTATGATGCCCCAGAGACAGGTTGAGAGTAATACAGGGGGGGTCAGGAGGGAGGGAAGGAATACTGCAACATGGAAAGGAAGGACATCTATGGTTATGGTAAGATTTTACAAAACTATTCTACGTTTCTATTCCCATGTTGCAGTACTCTTTGCTGTGGGAGAGTACCACAGCTTAGGAAGGAGGAAGGGTGGAGGTAGAGACAGCTGATTCCAGAAATACATGCAGGAGTGCCCTTGTGAAACCTGCTCTGGAGACATGGTCCAATTTGTAATGTTTGGTAAAGGTATGCATAGTGGACCAGATGGGCTGCCTCAAGGATGGAAGCTGTACCTAGGCTCTTGAAGAAGGCACTAGAGAAGGCTACTGCCCTAGTAGTGTACCCAGATCCCCTGATGCAAGTTCTTTCTGTGGTATGAGTAGCAGAAGCAGATAGTTTTCCTGATCCAACAGGAGACAGCTTGTTTGGAAACTGCCTTGCCCAAGGCTGTAGGATGAATGGATACAAAAAGTTGATTTGATTTTCTAATGGCCTTAGTTTTGTCCAAGTAAAACCTTAATTGCCTGAGAACACCTAGGGAATGTAGTATTCTCTCACTGTCATTTGTAGGAGAGGGAAAGAAAGTGGGTAAGTGAATGGAGTGGTTTAATTATAGCTGGTTGACCACTTTGGGCATGAAGGGTTTGGTGCACAGGGTCTTTGTGGAAGATAGTGTACGGAGGGTATGCCATAAGTGCCTGTAACTCTGATACCCTTCTTGCTGAAGTGAAGGCTACCAGCAAGATTGCATCCCTGCAAATGTGCACACGGAAAACAGAACTGACTGGCTCAAATGGGGCCAGTGTAAGATTTTCCGGGACATAATCTAGGTCCCAAGGTGGTGGGGTAGGTTTCCTTGGTGGTCTAATGAGCAAGACCCCTTTCAAGAACAATTTAACATCTAATCTGGAGAGTAGAGGAGGGTCCAAGGGTAAGCAGGCAGAGATAGCATATAGGTGGTACTTTCACTGAAGAGTATGGAAGGTCTGCTTTGATGAGCTCCCACACACAGGCCAAGACTAGAGGGATATCTGCTTGAAAGGGGTCAGTATGTCTTTGGAGGCACCATTTGGAGAAACCTTCCCATTTTAAAATGTAGGGTTTCCTGGCCTCCTGCAGAATAGAAAGCATATCCTCTGAACAGCGGTGTCCAAAGGCTATTAAAAGTTTATCACCCAGAGTGTTAGGCACAGCATCGCCAGGTGTGGATGGATGAGAGTTCTCTTCTGTTTGAGTAGGTCCACCTTGTGGGGTAACTTGTGGTGATCACCCTTGGCGAGGGGATAGCAGAAGGGGAACCAATGCTGCCTTGGCCAATAGCGAGTCAACCAGCAAGATTTCTGGCATGCCCCTCCTGATTTTCAGGAGGACTTTTTGAATGAGAAGAAAGGGGAGAAAGGCATACAGAAAACGTCCCCTCCATGAGATGATGGCGTCCACTCTCCAAGCTAGTGGGGGAGTGGTCCTTGGTACAACATTCTCAGTTGTCTGTTCTGGGGGGAGGCAAATAAGTCTATTTGTGGTGTGCCCCACCAGTGGGCGATGTCTAGAAATACTTCTCTGTACAACATTCATTCGTGATGCAGACAGAATGACCTGCTGAGAGTATCCGCTTGGTGGTTGTCCTGGGATGGGATATAAACTGCCTGCAGAGATAAGTTGTTCTGTAAGGCTAATTCCCAAATCTGCATTGCCAGCTTGCAGAGGTGGTAAGACCTGGACCCCCCCGCCCAGTTTGTTGATGTACGACATGACAGCAGTGTTGTCTGTGAAGATTTACAGGGGACCTGGCTGTAGGATAGGGAGGAAAGCTTTCAGGACTAAATGAACAGCAGTCATTTCCCTTACATTGATGTGTTTTTTAGGAGGGGTGCTTGCAACTTGAGGCCCTTCATGGTACCCCTCAGCCCAGATCTGAGGCATCTGTGTGCATATGTTGAGCTGGTGTGGAAGGGTAAGCCTGGGTTCAATTGTACCTGTTGAATCCAGCACTTTAGTTCTGTTTTTAGGCAAGGTAGGAAGGATATCTGGAAGTCTAGAGGGTGGCTGTGTTGGTACCGCACATTCTTTAGAAACCACTGTAGCTTCCTCATGTGTATCCTGGCTACTGGTAGCATAGATATGGTGGCTGCCATAAGGACCTGAAGTCACATGAACTGTCTTGGCTAACAGCTGGTCGACTGGAGAAGGTCCTGGAAGTGACTGATCAGGGAAGCTATTTTGTCCGGTGGAAGGAAGGTCTTCATTAGGTCTGTTCGAATCTTGCATCCCAGGAAGATTTTGTCCTGCTCTGGAAGAATGGATTTGGCAAGGTTGAGTGTGAACCCAAACCCTTATAGCAGAGACATGGAAAACTGCAGATGGTTTTTGAAGGTGTTTTCCTTTTCTGCAAGGGTAACAATACTATTCAGGCAGGGGTAGACTTGAATGCCCTTGGTCTTGCAGTAGGCTATGTTGAGAGCTAGGCATTTGAAGACCCTTGGTACAGTGGATAAACCACAGCGCAAGGGATTGAATTAAATTGAAAATGAGAACAGGGCAAGTACTTCCTGTGGTTTAGATGTATGGGGATGTGGAGACAAGCCTCCAAACTCCAAGGTCCAAAGTGGCCTTGCACGCTTTGGGTGGCAATAGGGGAAGTAGGGTTTGGAGGGATAGCACTCAGAAGGAAGGGACTTTCAGAAAGAGGTTTAGAAAGGATAAATCCAGGATTGGCCTCCATGGGCCGTCCCTTTTCGGTACTAAGAACAGCCTGGAGTAGAAACCCTTTCCCTTCTTGGCCTGGTGGGACAGATTCTTTAGTTCTCTGAGACAACAGGTTCTGAATAATGTGAAGAATTTGGTGAATTTGGTTCTTGTGTGGGAAGGGAATGCCCTGGAGCGTGGGCCTTTCCTGCCAAGATAGGAAATATCCTTTTCCCAATATTGCCAGAACCCAGGGGTCTGAGGTGATTTCTTTCCAAAGGGGCAGACAATGAGGGGGGGAAGAAAGGGGGAGGTGGGCAAGGCAGTCATTCATTGTTGGTGTTTTTTCTTTCCTGAAAGGACTGTCTGTAGGTAGGCTGAGATGAGGCAGGCCTAGAAGAGGGTTGCCTCCTGGTTCCTTTCCTATGCCTGGAAGATGAAGGGATGGCAGTGGAGGGGGGAATTTCTGACATAGGAGGTCTTAGGGTAATTTCTAAAGAATTTTGGTATTGGAGAGACCAGTAGGCGTTTAATATCGTGGAGTTCCTTGCTCTTCTCATGTAGGTTCTCGAACAATAGAAAATAATAATTCCCCAATGGGGTACTTAATTTTAGGCATCTTGAGGGAGAGGAGCATTGTAATCGATCAGCCATTCGACTGCGGCAGAAAGGTTCTGAGGTCTGTGCATGCAGACATCACATTTAAGATCCCTGGTTTATGGCCCTACATGTGACATCCCATGCACCAACAGCAACCAGGCTTAAGCTTTTGTATAGGAGCCGACATTGGGATCACCTGAGGCGGAGGATCCCACAGTATGATACTGCAACATGGAAGCAGTAATAAATGCAGCAGAATAAATGCACTTGAGTACTTTTAAGAATAAGCAGCAAAAGCATGATAAAGTAGGATGAAATACAAATACATTAAAAGCAGATGAATAAAGTACAATTTTTTTTTTTTTTTTTTTTTTTTTTTTTTTTTTTAAGTGGGAAGAGATGAAACATGATAATTCAAGGCTGAGAAACTAAGGGAGTGGACCTTCCCAAATGATCTTTCTCTATTCAGTAGACTAACCTGATGAGATGGGACTGGGAGGAATGCCCAAAATGAGATTTATAGTAAGGACGGGCAACTCAAAGCCACCAAATTTAAGAACACAGTAATGACTGGGTGGGTGGAAGGGAGGGGGAACTCAAAACTCCAACAGAACAGAAACCTTAAAAAGAAAACAAATGTAATACTAGAATAAGATACAAAATAGAAGTGATCAAACCTTAAAGAGCTTCAAATCAAAATTAAATGCAAAGATAAGTGATATTCAGAGCAATGCAGACCACACAACACCTCAGTCCATGTACCTTGGACTGTTTTTCCCAGGAAGTGTCCCCTACCTAATCTGGGACTCATCTGTGGTCACTACAGCCTTGGGATGAGGGAGAATGAAGGCATGACCTTGTAAAATGTGATCTGACTGAATCCACCACCAAAGGTATTTCTGCATGCACAGGTTATTTTTATTTGGGCTGACATGGAGGTGGCAAAGAATTGACCATTGTGTTAAGTGTCCATTGGAGAATTCTCATACAAAATCTTGCAAAGGGAACTAAACTTACGGCTGCTGAAATTAACCCTAGGGCTTGTAGAATCAATTCAGCTGAAATTGTGGTACCGATTAACCTTTTGACCTAGAACCTGTTAGTACCTCTTGAAAGGGGAAGAGAAGCAGTCATTGATTCCATACTGAACACCACTCCTACAAATTCCAGTGTTTGAGATGTTTCCAAATAAGACTTGCAATTTATGGTTATCCCCAGCTCTGAGCAAGTCTGGAGCATCTGACCCCATGCTTTTAGTAGATTCCTGGTTGGGGCAGTAATGAGCCAGTCATCTAAACACGTAAACACTCAGAATCTTTGTAGTCTCAAGTGAGCTGCTACCACTGCCATGCATTTGGTGAACACCTTGGGGCTGTGGTGAGGCCAAAGGGCAGTGCCCTGAACTGACAGTGACTGGCTCCCAAAACAAAATAAAACACAGGCTCCGATCTAACTTGAACCACTCACTGCAGTTTATTGTAAAGCGCTTTTCGTCAACACTAATGGAAAACTTCTTCAGACTGGCTCCCAGACGGAAGCATAGATACTTTTTGGATTGTCTGTTCATTTTTATACAATAGTATGCATCCTAAAGGTCTAATGAGCACATCCAATTGCCCTTGCTCAAAAAGGGCAGAATGGCTGAACTGTGACCATCCAAAACTGTGTGTTGAACTGACGTGATCCAGAAATTGTCTCAAGTGCCCCATTTTCGTTGGTATTAAAAAGAATCTTGCGTATGTTCTGGATCTTGGATGACTTTTCTAGCAGCTTTTGAATTTCTATTGCTGCAGATTTCCTCTGACTGGGTGGTACATCCAAAAGTTTGTATAGAGGTGGAGGTGGAATTGAAAAGGGAATTATATAACCTCTGGATATAATCTTCTGCACCCAAGTATCTTCTGTGATTTCTAGCCAGGTACTCCCCAAGAGATAAGTGCCCCCCAACTGTCTCTAGAGTGGGATAATCTGGCCTCCTTTCAGGAGGGCTGATAGGGTCTTTCAGAAAATGAATATCTAGACCCTTGGTTCTGGGGGCCTCCTCTGCCGGGGGGCATCTCCCATTGGATTTCTCTCCTCTGCCCCTGGCAGAACCATCTCCAAGTGGATCTTGAAAAGGATCCTGGGGCTTCCTGAACCACATTTTTGGACCACCTCACTGATCTCTTGAAAAGCTTCTTTGAGAGGATCAAAGACATACGCCTACTGCAGAGAGGGTCTTTATATCCTTTTCACAAATGGAGAGTGTGTTTTTCACTTTCGGGGCTAACAGATTACTACCATCAAAAGGACCACTGACGAATGAGGACTTGAAGGGCTCCTTAAAATCACAGACGTATATTTAGGCATGCTTCCTTACGGATATGCTTGAACCCACTCCCCTTGGGGTAACTTCAGCTGCACACGTTCATAGGAGGTTACTAGGCTAATGGCCCTGGGGCCCTTACAAGCCTAGCCAAGAGTTTATCGCCAAAAAAAAAAAAAAAAAAGAAACCTCGGTCAGCACCTGTCACCCCTGTCAATGAGGGACAAATGTGGAACCCCTGGTACAAATTCGTGGTTTCCCCCATCTACTCAAGATTGCACTTGAAGAGGGTCAGTGAGGTACTCTGACATGTATGGGAAGTCTATTCCATACATGGGGCAGCCTTCTGGGAAACAAACCTGTTTCTCCATCAAGTTTTGTTGAGCATGCGAGATAAACCTCATGGACGAGTTAGAAACTGATAATAGGGTAGCCAACTGCAAGGCTACAGATGCCAGAGCCTCAGCAATGATGGATCCTGAAGGAGAATTTGATAGTTCTTTTATCAAATCCTTTTGCAGCCTTGTAAAATGGGCCACGTAAGTTCTGCGATCTGAGGGCAAATGTTGCTGAAGCATACACACACTTCCCAAATCTGTCCAATTCCCTAGACTACCTCTAAGGGAGATTGACAGATGAACTCTGTTTTGGGAGTTCCTTCTTAGTGGCTGCCAAGACGACTATAGCATCTGTGGGTGCTCCCTTGCTCCAAAATTCCTTACCTATAGTTAGTGGCAGCATCCGATCCAGTCTCTTGGGGATTGGCTCAAGTGTCAGGCTCCTTCCATGCAAAACACACAAAATCAAGGAGCTCATCAGTGGGCAGAGTTACCCAGGAGGTAGGCAGGTCAGACCCAAAAGCCTCCAGCAACATGGACTTCTGAGGAAAGGTTTTGGACTGACCAAACACTCCTTTGCTTTCAAGCATGTCTCCAAAGCAGACATCTTCAGGCAGTGATCTTGGAGACTTTTCCCCTTCGTCGAAATCAGTCTCTTCTGTGATGGATTCCCCAGGGGAATCCAACTGCTTCCTCTTCCTAGGGACCTCTTTGGTGGGATGTTCTCAAGATGTGTCGGAAGAAATGGTAATACCTTACTGGATATCTTGGATACTTTGGGTAGGCTGTTGTCATGGACCAAGACATTGAGGCTCAATGCACAAAAAAAAGAGGTAAGCCCCTGCAAGTATGGTAGCTGCACGGCCCGAAAAATCCTCAGCAAGAACTCAGCATTTTGGTTCTTGCTCCAATGCACAAAGACATGTGGGACCCAGACGGATGATCTGAGGAGGGAAGAACCATCAGTCTTGCAGAACCAGAAAACACTCTTTCCACAACCTAAAAGGCAGACTGCTCTGGGGAGAAGGAAGGTGATGCAACAGAGAAGCCAAGCATTCGACCCCTCAGCTCTCTCTTACTGCTGAAGCTCCAAAGGGTGGATAAGGCTTCGAAAACTCTGGAGTAGACTAACACCTTGGACCCAAAAGGGATACGCCAGCTCACAGTCTGGACAGGAACAGAGGCTGCAGTGGTGGTGCTGCGGTAGCGTTGTCGCCTCACAGTAAGACATTGTCCTGTTAGATTCTCAGCTAAAGCGTCTTCTGTGTGGAGACTAGCGTGAATGGGCATACCTTCGTTGAAGGTTGTGCATCAGGGCTGGCAACTCGGCACGTAAAAATCTACTGCCAATCATTAGCAGACCGGAGCTCCGCTGTGGCGACCCCTAACCGGGAAAAGCCAAAAGACACAACAGTCTGGATAGGAACCAAAATCGTAGGAGCCGGAGCACTCCGAGTAAGCCTCGGATCTGAAGAAACTAACATCTTTGGATCCAAAGTCAACAATCCCAGAAGACTTGGATCCAAAAGCACCGAAAAAAGAAGTTATGTACTCACCATAACGTTCCATCTGAGTAGGTAACTGTCAGCAACCTGTGGGCATCGGATCCGAGCCGGCAGCTTTCCAAGCTAAAGATCCGAGCTCTCAGCTCCTCCCCCTTACCCATAATACCCTGCCACCACTCTCCGGTCCTCAGATCGAGTTTGCCATATTATCTACTGACAACAGTCAAACATACTCTAAAGAGAAACTCTAACCTGATGCGTGACAGAAGGAAAAACATTGTCATGAAAATGACCATGAAACAGGCTAGGGGGAAGGAGGGGGGGGGGGGGTTGGTTGCTGACAAATGAAGTTACCTACTCAGATGGAACGTTATGGTGAGTACATAACTTTTTTATCTGAAGTAGTTAACTTCATTTGATCAACAACCTGTGGGACAGAGTCCCCAGCTACCAAAACCTGGGAGGTCCTCAAGGAAGGATATTCTGGAGCACTGCGAGCCAAAGGCTGCCCTACCTCTGGATATCAGATCCAGCTTGTAATGAGAAATGAAGGTATGAGACGAGGCCCAAGTAGCCGCTGAGCAGATGTCATCTAAGGGAACCCTTGACCAAAAAGCCGCAGAGGTAGCCATAGAATGGGTAGACTGAGCATGAACCCTCAAGGGTTCTGGCTGACCAGAAGCTGTATACGCATGTGAGATGCAGTGGGATATCCATCTAGCTAAGGTAACATACGTAATAGGCTTGCCTAAGGACGGCTTAGTGAAAGACACGAAAAGCTGCTCCGATTTGCAAGAAGCAGCTGTCCTGTGCAAGTAAAATCGCAATGGTCTATGCACATCCAAAAAGTGCAGTCTGTATTTCCCTTTGTTCTGAAAGTTGGGGAAGAAAACAGGCAAATTGATGGTTTGATTGATATTGGTCTCGGAGGCTACCTTAGGCAAGAATGAAGGATTAGTCCTGAGAGAAACTCTGTCCTTATGAAAGACCAGGTACGGGGGTTTTGTACAAATGGCTCGAAGTTCAGATACTCTTCTAGCTGAAGTAAATGCAACCAGGAACGCAGTTTTCCAAGATAAGAATTTTAAATCGACGGAAGCTGCAGGTTCAAAGGGTGGACCAGTTAGCGCCTGAAGAACTAAGGTTAAGACCCATGGGGGAACCACATTCTTGACAGGAGGTCTTAACAGGAAAGTGCCTTTCAAAAAGGTCTTGCATATCTTAGCGGAAGCTAAGGTACCAAGGTTGTCTCCTATGTGGAAATGAGAAATCACAATCATCTGAACCTTAACAGTAGAAGCACTGGCCCCTTGGTGAAAAATTTGGGACAGAAATTCAAGAACTGTTGGAATGGGAGCTGTAAAAGGGTCCAACTACCTATGTTTGGCCCAGATGGAAAAACGCTTCCATTTACTCTTGTAGATCTTCCTGGTAGAAGGTTTATGCGCCGCTACCAGAATAGATTTTACGGAAGATGAGATACCGGGAGTCCTAGCCATTAGTGGAACTGGATCAACCAAGCTGTGAGCTTGAAGTCGTCCAGGTTCGGAGTTTGCAATCCCGAAGGATGAGAGATCAGATCCGGAATGGGATCTAAGACCCAAGGAGGGGCTATGATGCGGGACCACAGGTACGGGAACCAGATCTGGCAAGGCCAGAATGGGGCTATGAGGATTATTTTGCTCCCCAACCGATGAGCTTTCTGCAGAAATTTCGTCATTAGCAGAAGGAGGATAAGCATAAAGAAGACCGGGTAGCCAAGCATGAACCAGAGCATCTCTGGGACCCTCCCCCGGTGGGGGAATTAGAGTGAAAAACCTGCTGCATTTTGCGTTTGAAGGAGATGCGAAGAGATCGCAGCAAGTCTGACCCCATCTGAGGAAGATCTGTTTCACTACTAAGGGGTTTAGAGACCACTCGTATGGTGTGAGGATCGAACGACTCAGCTTGTCCGCTAGTATGTTAGCAACGCACATTCCAGGTCGGTCCATCAGAAAGTGGTTGGTGGCAATCGCCCATTCCCAAACTCTCAGCCTCTCGACAAAAAGGGTAAGACCTGGTTCCTCCCTGTCTGTTAATGTACCAGACTACCGCCATGTTGTCTGTCTAAATTGCAATGGTCCTCTGAGGAAGAAGGTCTTGCAACGCTAAAAGCACCGCCCTCATCTCCAGAACACTGATATGCAGAACTGTCTCTACAGGGGTCCACGTGCCTTGGACGGTTCTGCCCATGCAATGCCCCCCCCCCCCACCCGAGGCAAGAAGCGTCCATGGTCAGCGTGGTTTGGGGTTGAGGCATTACGAACGGTCTCCCTTCTCTGAGCTCTAGGGAATGGAGCCACCAAAGAAGGGAGTTTCTGCAAACCCTGCTTAGGGGAATCGGTGAATCCAGTGGGTGAAGGAGGGACCATTGGACCTGAAGGGTCCATTGAAGGACTCATGTGTAATCGAGCAAGAGGTGAAAGGCTGATGGCTGCCGCCATGGATCCTAGGGCTCTCAGGACTAAATCCGCGGTTGGGGCTGGGAACTGTAGAAGAGCTATTATGTGGAGTGACAAGGTGCGTAACCTGTCCGCTGTCAGAAAGGCCCTGGACTGAAGTGCGTTTATCCTGGCCCCTATGAAATCCAGAACTTGAACAGGAAGGAGAGACTACTTCCTGAAATTTATGGTAATGCCTAGATGATGGGTCAAGAGTAAATAATTCCTGGCAGAACAGAGTAGATGCCTAGTGGGGGCGGTGAGGAACCTGTCGTCTAGGTATGGGAAGACCTGCATTCCCTGAAGTCTCAGGTGTGCTGCTACAACTGCCATGACCTTGGTGAACACCCTGGGGGCTGTGGTGAGGCCGAATGGAAGAACCCTGAACTGATAATGACTGGCCCCTAGCCGAAAGCAGAGAGACCTTCTGGATCGTCTGTCCATGAGAATATGGTAGTACGCATCCTTGAGGTCTATGGAGCACATCCAGTCGTTCCCCTGCAGGAGGGGGAGAATAGATTGTACAGTGACCATCTGGAATTTCTCATTGGCAATGAACAGGTTCAGAGTAGACAGGTAGAGAACTGGCCTCAAATCCCCCGTCTTTTTTGGCACCAAAAAGAACCTGGAGTAATTGCCCAACCCGGACTTGTCTGGGGGGACGTGTTGGATGGCCCTTTTTTCTAGCAACTTCTGTATTTCTGAAGCTGCAGCCTCCCTCTGATTGGGTGGAACATCGGAGAGGTGCTTCATTAGCGGAGGAAGATTCAGAAAGGGGATAAGAGTAACCTCTGGATATTATTTGGAGCACCCAACGATCTGTAGTAATGGACTCCCAATTTGCTAGATGCTCCGAAAAACGTCCCCCGACTGCCTCCACAGAGGGACAGTCGGGCAACACCTCAGGGCTGCTGCACGGGTCGGTCGGAGAAGGGTTCTCTCAACCCGTAATTCTTCGGCCCCCCTCTGCCTCTGGGCTGGCATCCACCTTGTCCTCCTCTATCTCTGAAGGACGAAGGGTCCAGAGCGGGACGGGACAGCTGAGACTTCTGGAACCACATCTTCTTTTGTCCTCTCTGGTTCCTTGACGAGGACCTTTGAGGAGCGGAGAAGCAGATTCCGATGGCAGAAAGCATCTTCCCATCTTTTTCACTCTGGAGTAGCGTGTCGCGGACGTTTTGCTGAATAGCGTAGAACCGTCAAAAGGAGCATTCGCAAAGGACGCCTTGAAGGGTTCCACAAAGTTGCAAAGACGGAGCCAGGTGTGGCGCTGTAAAGCGACCCCTGCTCCGCTGGCCCTAGCCACCCCCTCCGTGGCATGGGAGAGAAGCCGCATAGAAGTATTTGATTCAGAGTGGCCATGTGAGCAGAGGTCGTCCATTTATCCTCGGCTGCCATGGACTCCGGGGGAGACCCAGCATATTCCTTTATCAGATCCCGCTGAAGCCTAATTACGTGTGCCAGATAATTCAGCTCCCTTATAGAAAAGGTGGCTGAAGGAAACATCTGCTTTCCAATGTGGTCCATCGTCCGAGATTCCTTATCAGGAGGGATGGACCAAGGAACTTTCTTGTGCCAGTTCCTTCTTGGTGGCCACCGCCACCACCATGGCATCTACCGTGGAACCTTTATTCCACGCCGGCTTGTCAGAAGGGGGACTAAGAATTTTATCCGGTCTCCTAGGGATTGGCTCCACAGTGTCCGGCTCCTTCCAAGCCCTGGTAGTTATATCAAGTCTACCAGGGGGTCGGCCGAAGGGGACACCCAAGAGGTAGACGGGCCTGCGAACGCCTCCAGAAAGACTCATCCGAGGAATGTTTCTGGGCTGACCCCCCCCCTATGCGCAGCATCTCCATAATGTCTCCAAATGAGACGTCCTCTAGGGGTGACCTGGGGGAACCTTCCCCTAAATCAGTGTCCTCTGTGAGGGACTCGGGGGGGGGGGGGGGGGGGGGCGGAGTCCAAGTGCCCCCTCTTACACTTTCGTTTGTGAGGGACCTCCTTGGCAGGGCTGTCCAAGGAGGGCTCACCAATGGGGTCCTGTTCCTCTACGGGAACCAACTGGGGCACAGACGCAGGCTGTCCCTAGGGCCGGACGATGGAAGACAGGCCCATATGCGAGGGAGTGAAGGGAAGATCCGTAGTACGGACCGGGGACTTCTAACTCCTTGACAGCACCCTCTCCACCACATCGAAGGCCGAAGGTGAACCACTCACCCGTGGCTCCGAGAGTAGTCCCCTCGGCTCCGACGTGAGGACCGGTGTTGGAGCAGACACGATCGGTCCCGAAAGGGAAGTGTGCTCCGATGGCAATGGAGCCTAAGGCACTCACCCCTGCGGATCTGAAGCTCTGCTCTCGGCCCCAAGAGCTCGGATCCGAAAGAAAACCCGATAAACTCGAGGGTAAGGCTGGCGAAGTAGCAACTACTATCGGTGCCGACTCCCCGGCTTTGAGACAACTCAGATCCGACGGCTCTGAAACCCAACAGTGGATTGGAGAAGGAGCAATGGGTGCAAAGAATGGGGCAGAGCTCCCTCCCGGAGGGGGGGGGGCAGGAGCACTCCCATCTGCATCTGGGCCTGCAGGAATCGACGCATCATCTGGTCCATATCTGCGTCGGACAGACTCCTGGTAGACCTGGAAGAAGTCATTGAGGCAGGCCACCTACACGACCTCGAAGTTGACTGGGACTCCTCCTCCGGCTCCGGAGAGAAGTGTGGAGAATGGAGCAGAGAGGGGGAAGACCTGGAAACCCTCACAGGGGAGCAAGTCAATTTAGCTGACTGCACCGAAGGAACTGATTCGGCCCGCTGCTTACGACTCGTGTCTATCCCTATCCTTCTCTCTATGTCTTTTCTCTTTACTGGAAGAGTCCCCCTCTCCCTGGGAAGCAGTGGGAGTTTGAGTCCCAGCCAGAGGAGGGGGAGCTGAAGGCTGGACAGTAGCAGCCGTGACTGGCACCACTGAGGGAGAGGAGGTAGAGGAATCCGGGGGTAAGAGTCCCGCAAAGATTAGTTTATTTCTCCTGTCCCTCAGAGCCCAGGGGTTAAAGGCTGCACAAATCTGGCAGCCCGATTTTAAGTGGGCTACCCCCCCCAGGCAAAGAACACACTGAGTGGGGCCATCCGCGGGGGACAGCTTATTACCACACTCGGCATATTTTGAAAAAATGGCCTTAGGGTCCTCGGCCATCACACACAAGCACACGCCCTGACACACACAGTAAGAGCAAGGGAAAAAATACTAATTTACCACAAAAAAATAATAACACAGTTTAACTACACAAAGGGCTTACTACACACACACACACACACACACACACACACACACACACACACACACACACACACACACAAAAAACTATTTATCTGAGAAAAATACACCTACCTAAAACGCTAAGAGCTCGTCCCTAATGCTTCAGAAGCCGGGGCAAACGAGATCTGAAGACTGGAGGGAGGTAGCAGGGTATTATGGGTAAGGGGGAGGAGCTGAGAGCTCGGATCTTTAGCTTGGAAAGCTGCCGGCACGGATCCGAGGTCGGATCCGATACCCACAGGTTGCTGATCAAATGAAGTGAACTACTTCAGATCAACTGTTCGGATTGGTGAAGGAGCAGAAAAGAGTAGTGTAGTGCTCACAAAGGAGTTAACTACTTCAGATCAACTGTTCGGATTGGTGAAGGAGCAGGAAAGGGTAGTGTAGTGCTCACAAAGGTTTCCTGACGCAATGAATAGGAGCCAGAATAACTCCAATCTGTATTTGCGCAGAGAGAAATTTCCTCATCATCCAGTCCACATTTGCTTCAGTGAGACTCCTGGAAGAACGAGTAGATGCCAGTGATGGGGATCTTGAGCACCAATGTACTTCTAGGAAAGAAGGTATGTGAGATGGTACTAGATCCAGGGAAGGTGAGTATCTAGCTCTTGGTAACTACTTCGGATCCAATAAAGTTGGACACTATAGGTTCATAGGTAGGTACTAGGCTATCTGCCCGAGGGCATTTATAAGCCTAGCCAGAGTATCAGCTTTCGCCACCCCATTGATTAACTGAGCCTCTTTCAAGAAGAGCCAGTGAAGTGATCCCAGGGGTGTATTTTCTGTTACCCATCCACTCTAGGTTTCTCTTGAAGAGTGTTAGTGAGGGGCTCTGCCTAATGTAGTTAGGAATTTTGTTCCAAAGCATGGGGAGTCTCTGTGACAGGAATCTAACCCTCCAGCATATTCTATTTATTGTTGTGGCGAGGTTTAGCTCACTAGAGCGAGTGGCTCGCAGTGACTTGGATTTCTTTAGGTGGAGCATCAGTTCTGAGTTGAACATGGCTTTGTAAGTCAGGCAGAGATCACCTCTGAGTAAGCGATATGCCACTGAGTAAGCGATATGCCACTGAGTACAGCTGGAGTTTTTCCAGTCGGGCTGCATAGGACATATGTTTGAGACCAGTAATCCCCTTGGTGAGGTATCTTTGTGGTCTTTCCAGCTGTTGGAAGTGTCTTGTGAGGTACATCCCAAACGGGGCATTGTACTCTATGATGGGTCTGATAAGTGACGAGTAGAGGGGCACTATAACCTCTATTTCTAGATGTGAACCCTTTAGTAATTAGATGGGCTACATAGGACTTCCTAACTACTTTGGCAATATGATCGTCAAAGGAGAGATTACTATATACCTGGTCCCCAGATCTCTTATTACCTCTTCTGTATTAAGGGGGCTGCCACCTATGTGGTAATTCATGGGTGTTTTTCCCAAACGGGAAGACTATGCATTTTTTGGCATTTAGCTTGAGACCATGACTGACACCAGCTGTCAGTCTCAGTAAGGCCCTTTTGGAGAATGTCCGTGTCAGCCGGAGAGTCAATTAGGGCTCCCAGTTTGCAGTCTTCGGCGAACTTGGTTAGCCATAGTCCTCCTGTGTTTGCCTGTACTTCTGAGAAGTATATGCTGAACAGTAAGGGTCCCAGGACCGAGCCTTGTGGGACACCACTTGTGACTGGTTTAGAGTCAGACCTGGAGCCTGCTATTCTTACTGTGTGAGTTCAGTCTAAGCCAGTTGGCAACCCATCTCGTGACGTGGGGGGGGGGGGGTTTAATGTTCAGGCGGGTGAGTTTTTCTATAATTCCTGAGTGGGGAATGGTGTCAAAAGCCTTGGCGAGGTCAAGGTAGGCTGTGTGAACTACCTTCCCTTCATCTATGGCCTTGGTGACTGTCACGAAGTCAACCAGGTTTAGTAAGCATGATCTGCCCTTAGTAAAGCTGAACTGGGTCGGGTCAAGTGTTTGGAGTTTCCCAATGTCCGTTAAGGAGTTCCTTGATGATGCGCTCCACAGCCTTGCAGACCAGGCTAGTCAGGCTTATGGGGTGATAGTTACCAGGGTCAGTTGTGGCCCCTCCTTTGTGGATCGGAATAAGCATTGCTGTGCGCCATTCTATGGGCATGTAGCCTGTGGAGACGCTGAGGCTGAACAGTGTGTTTAGGTGGGGGGTTAGTTCATTCTGTAGTTCGTGCAAGACGCCGCCTGGGACACCATCTGGCCCCACTGACACTGTGCTTTTGGCTTTTGAAAGGGCTGTTTTCACATGTGCGTCTGTGATTTCTGGGACACTACACTTTTCCAGTATTGTTGTGGGCCCTTTTTGGGGTGAGAGGGGGGTGAAGTTTGCACTGAATCTATCTGCCAGAATGTTGGCAATATCAGTGGGTTCAGTATATTTTGTGCTATTTAGCACTTGCTCAGAGCATATCTGCGAGTTGCCACTTAGATTCTTGAACGTAGCGAAAGAAGGCTTTGTGGTTATCTTTCAAATCCTTGGCTATTTTTCTTTCGAAGTTAGCCGTGGAGGATTTTATGAGGGACTTTAGTTTCTTACAGATACTGATCAGGGATGTCTTTCCTTCTTGGGATTTGCTTTTTTTCTGAACTAGTTTCCTCCTTCTACTGTATAGTCTGTTTATGGCAGGGGTCCACCAGGCTGGTTTCTTTCTCTTAGGGGAGTGAGTCTTGGTTTTGCTAGGGATGGCACGATCCATGCATCCTTATAGGTGCTCAGAGTGCATTTGTAACGGTTCCTGCATCTTGGACGCGTGGGGGCTGTGAAACTTACCACCTCTGTCTTAAGTAATGTGAAGTTTGCTATAGACAAGTTTATTCACTGTGGTTTCTTTGGTTGGAGGTAGTGGTGTGGACATCCAGAGTGATTAGTTTACGGTCTGATCTAACCAGTGATGGGTTGACCTCTGGTGTAGAACACCTGTCGCCCATGCTGGTGATGACCAGGTCCAATATGTTTTCACCTCTGGTAGGGGAGTTTACCAGCTGATCCAGGGCATTTGAGATAAATTCCAGGAAGTGCTGGACCTGGGAGTTTGTACTTAAGTAGTTTTCCCAGTTAACGGTAGGGTAATTGAAATTGCCCAATATCAGGGTGTTTGGTAGGACCTTCATGTTTTCCAGTGTCTCCAGAAAGGCGGAGTGGTGGTCCTCGGTCATGGAGGGTGATCTGTGGCAGGCCACAATTTGCATTGCAGATTTGCCTGATGTTAGTTGCACATGGATGATCTCAGAGGTATCATGCTGTGCAACTAACCTGGAGGTGTAGGTATCCTTGATGAATATGGATACACCCCCTCCTTTTGTTTCGGTCCATGTTCTGTGGCCGAAATGTGTGGTAGTGCTAGGGTGCTCTGTGGAGCCTTGAACCAGGTTTCAGTTACTGCACACAGATGTTGACGTTCTCCATACTGAGGAGTGCTTTGAGCGCGTGCATTTTGAGATTTAAACTCCTGGCATTGAGTAGCATAACCCTCATTTTTTTATTTGTGCTGTTTATGGAGGTGGGTTTGACGTTTGAGCCTTGCCTAAAAAGGCACTATGGGGGCAGCAAAAGCCTTGGCCAGTATTCGAAAGCCTAGGGGTGACGGGTGCAAGCAGTCTCTTGCGAAGCAACGAGGCATGTCGAGGATGTCATCCCAGGCTGAGACGCACCGGATCCCGTTTGAATGACACCAGAAGCTTAGCCAATTGTTGAAATTGATCATTTTTTCTTTATACTGCGGTATCATTCTTGGTGAGGGCAGGATGCTACTCAGGGTCATCGCCGCCTGGGCTACATGATCAGAGAGCTCTTCCATGTCTCTTTTCATGTAGTCCAGGGAGGTACATCTCAGGTCATTCACACCAACATGAACAATGACAGTCATATTTGTACTTGTTCTGGAGAGACCAGAGTGCTTGTGTTATGTGGAGGATTCTGGCTCCCGACAGGCAGCTTACAGTAACCTTCTTGTCCAGCCTAGTGAGAGGGACGTCAGTGTGCCTGACTCTAGAGTCGCTTATTACTAGTGTTAGGTATGTTATTTCGCCTTAAGGGCTGTGATTGTGCTGCACACTGATTGTGTTTTATGTGTTGTCTGGTTTGTGACAGGAGGTGCAGTTTTTTTGGGTGCCTGCTTTGGAGGTCTGTGATGCTTTTGCAGGTTTTTATTCAGAGCCTCAGAGTATGATTTTGTGTATATTTTGCCAGTGCTGGTTTAGTATGTCTCTGAGGCTGGAGGTGTGGTGAAAGTGTTAACCTTCTCCTGACTGCCTGTTCCAGTCTTGGGTGGAGAGAGCTTAGCCTCCAATTTGCTATATAATTGCATCTCTCGCATATGTTAATGTTTTGTGGTAGGAGGAGAGGGTTGTCTTTGTACATGAGACAGTTGTAACATTGCCTCATGATATTCAGGTTCAGCAGCTGGACTGGAGAGTATACCTGAAATTGCCCTTTGGACATGCCTGAATAGTAGGGTGAGCTGCTTATTCGCTTGGTTGGTGAGGGGTGAATAAATAGAAGTTATGTCCTTACCATAACGTTCCATGTGGAGTGTTCATCTCGCCTTTGTTCTTACACATGGGTTCGGAGCCGATCCTCGGCTCCGTGTCGGCCGCTTGCAAGCTCTGCATCGAGAAGAAGCTCGAGAATCTAATACCCACAATCCCCCTCTGCCTTTACCTCAGATCTAGTTTGCAAGCAAACCAGTAGTCAGAGAGAGCACACTCATGCTTACATCACATATGCACAGAACTAAGAGTCTATATATATATATATATACACATATATATATATATACACATGTCAACTATATACACAACAACTGCAATGCAGAAGCAGAATGCCCCAGGCCAGGCACCAAAACTGAACGTTCTTCCTAAGGGCGGGAGGGTGGGAATGTAAGAACAAAGGCGAGATGAACACTCCACATGGAACGTTATGGTAAGGACATAACTTCTATATGTGATAGTGTTCAATCTCGCCGTTTGTTCTTACACATGGGTAGCGTGTCCCTAGCTCCTTGTTCCTGAGGAACTCACGGAAGGACGTTCTTGAGCACAGTGGAACCAAAGGTTGCCCTGTCCCTAGAAACCTTGTCTACCTTATAATGAGAAATGAATGTATGTGGCTTAGACCAAGTAGCAGCCGCACAAATAGTGTCTAGTGGTAGGCGGGCTGCATGAGCCAGGGATGTAGACACTGACCTTGTGGAATGTCCTTTGGGTTTGTGCAAAAGAGTTTGATTTGAAGAATCATAGACATAGATGATACAATCCGTTAACCACTTAGAAAGAGTTCTTTTGGTAACCGCTACTCCTTTCCTGTTATCAGCAAAGGATACAAAAAGTTGATCAGCTTTTCTGTGATCTTTTGTTCTATCCAAGTAAAACCTTAGCTGTCTGTGAACATCTAATTTGTGCAACATATACTCCATTTTATTGGAGTGATTCTTGAAGAAAGTGGGTAATTCAATGGACTGATTAATATTATTAATAGAACAAACTTTAGGAAGGATGAATTAGTGCGAAGAGAAACTGTCAGAATGAAAGATCAAATAAGGGTGCTTAATGGAGAGAGCTTGAAGTTCAGATACTCGCCTAGCGGATGTAATGGCTACCAAAAAGAGAGTCTTCCATGACAAAAATTTCAATGGGCAAGAGGAGGCTGGTTCAAAGGGGGGCAACATTAACTTAGATAACAATAAGTTTAGACTCCAAGGTGACGTAGGAGATCTAATTGGTGGTCTAATATGAAAAGCCCCTTTTAAAAAGGCTTTACATAGTCTGTGGGCCATAACAGGAGCCCCACATTCTTCCACATGGAAATTAGAAATGGCAGCCAATTGAACTCTTAATGTGGTAGGAGAAGCACCCTGATGGAACAAGTCTGTTAAACTCTAATATTTTATTCAAAGGAGCTATAACAGGATCCACTTGCTGTGTATTCGCCCAGAATACAAATCGCTTCCATTTACTAGTATATGTTTTAGTAGTGGAAGCTTTATGAGAAGCCACTAATATATTCTGAACTGCAGGCGAAAGAAGATCAGACCTGGCTAAGTTGGGAATTGGAGCAGCCAAGCTGCTAGATGGAGGGACAAGAGCACGGGGTGAGGAGCCCCTGACGAGTGAGTCAATAGATCTGGCTCTGGGTCCAGGATCCCCGAATGCAGTGTGTCATCAGGAAGGGGAACCAAATTTGACGAGGCCAGAATGGAGCAATGAGGATTATTGTCCTGTGTAGGTTTTTGGCTTTCTGGAGAAACTTTGATATCAGGGGGAAGGGAGGAAATGCGTACAGGAGGCCCGGGGGCCAATCGTGAATCAGTGCGTGCCTGGGGACTTCCCCTGGAGGGGGTAATAGGGCAAAGTAGCTCCTGCATTTGGCGTTCATTGGAGACACAAACAGATCGCAGGAAGGCTGGCCCCACGTGCGAAAAATCGTTTTCGCAACTGACTGTTTTAGAGACCACTCGTGCGGTAACAGAATTGCTCTGCTTAGCCTGTCGGCTATGACTTTGGATGACCCCGGGATGTGCGTTGCTATCAGAAAGCGACCCGTGGACTCCGCCCATTGCCAGATTCTCATGGCCTCTCTGCATAACTGATAGGACTTGGTTCCCCCTTGCTTGTTTATGTACCAGACTACCGACATGTTGTCCGTCTGAACTGCAATAGTTCCCAGAGGAAGAAGAGGAGCAAAGTGTTGCAACGCTAGAAACACTGCCCTCAACTCTAGAACATTGATGTGCAGATTGTACTCTAAATTGGTCCATTCGCCTTGGACTGTCTGTCCCTGAAAGATGCCCGCCCACCCTATCAGGGAAGCGTCTGTGGTCACCGTAACTGTAGGCGGTAGCACAAATGGTCTCCCCTTGGAAAGGTTGCACGTGTGAACCCACCAGTTTAGGTGTGTTTTGCATGTGTTCGTATAAGAATCTCGTGTGTTAGAGGTAGTTGTTGGAGCGACCATTGTGCAAACAGTAGCCATTGTAGGACTCTCATGTGCAGTCTTCCCAAGGGTATTGCAATAAGAGAAGCTGACATGAGTCCCAAAACCTTCAGTACCAGTTTTGCTGGGGATTTCCTGGACAAGAGAAGAAGACGTATGTGAGTCTGAAGTGAAAGTATCCTTTCTGGAGGAAGTCTTAGAATTAACTGATGTGTATCTAATTCGCTCCTATGAATAAGATACTCTGTGATGGCTGTAGTAAGGATTTTCGAAGTTTACGGAAATTCCTAGGTGAATACACAGTTGAAGAGTATAGTCTCTGGCCTGTACTAGTTGACGCTGGGTGGTGGCAGAAAGGAGCCAGTCGTCCAGATACGGAAACACCTGGAATCCTTGGCGTCTCAAGTGAGATGCTACCACTGCCATGCATTTGGTGAAGACCCTGGGGCTGAGGTCAGACCAAAGGGCAGGGCTCAAATTGAAAGTGACTGGCACCCAGACAGAAGCGCAAATGATCTCTGGATGCCCTGGCCATTTTGATGTGGTAGTATGCATCCTTCAGATCTATTGGGCACATCCAGTCGTCCTTCTGTAAGAATGGAAGGATCGATTGAAGCATGACCATTCGGAACTTTTCTTTCTTGACGAAGGTATTGAGGTCGCTTAGGTCCAGAATGGGCCTCCAGTCCCCTGTTTTCTTTGGAACTAAAAAGAACCTTGAGTAAGTCCCGAATCCCTTCTGGTCCGCTGGGACTGGTTGGATGACTTTTTTCTAGCAGCTTTGAAATTTCTATAGCTGCTGGCTCTCGCAGATGGGGCGGTACATCTGGGAGTCTTTTCTTTGGAATGGGATGGGATAGAAAAGGTATATTGTAACCTCTGGTAACCACGCTTTTTACCCACTTGTCTGTAGTTATGTTTTGCCAGGCCTGAGGGTATAAAGCTAAGCGACCCCCGACTGCCTCCAGAGCAGGACAGTCGGGCCTCCTTCTCAGGAGTGCTGGAAAGGTTTACCAGGGAGTGTATCCCTGTCATCTTGATTCTGCGGACCCCCTCTGCCGCCAGGGCGGCGTCTTCCACCTCTGCCCCCTCCTCTGCCTTTAGAAGGGCATCACCCTGTGTGCCTGGGAAAGATCCTTGGGGTTTTCGAAACCACATTTTTCCACCACGTTGCCCTTTGGGGTACGGTCTGGTTGGGGTGGAAAAACGGACTCCGACAGCAGACAGAGTCTTTCCCTCCTGCTCACACCGGGTAAGGGTCTCCTTTACTTTGGGGCCAAAGAGAGTGGCACCGTCAAATGGGGCGTTAGTAAAGGAAGACTTGAAGGCTTCCGCAAATGAACATAAGCGCATCCAGGATTGTCTGCGAAGAGCAATCGCTGAAGCTGCTGCCCTACTCGAACCTTCGCCGCGTAAGAGATCAGCCTCATGGACGAGTTCACAATGGATGTAAGGGTATTAAGTTGCGCTGTCACTTTCTCTGAGACAGCAGCATCTGTAGTACCCTGGAGGGTATCTCCCAACTCTTTGACTAGATCCCTCTGTAGTCGTGTAAAGTGGGTCAAATAGTTCAGGGATCGCATGGAAAAAGCCGCTGAACTTAAAATGCGCTTCCTATACCTGTCCATAGTCCTAGAATCTTTATTAGGGGGATGGACAGATGAGGAAGATTCCGACATCTCCTTTTTCGTGGCCGCTGCCACCACCATAGCGCCCACTGGAACTCCTTTTGTTAAGTAAGTCTTGTCCTGGGGTGCAGTGATATACTTATTGGGTTTCCTTGGGACTGGTTCCACTGTGTCAGGAGCCTCCCACGCCCTTCGAGCAATAAGTTCCATTAACTCATCGAAGGGCGGAGTGACCCAGGAGGAAGAAGGGCGAGCACCGAATGCCTTCAGCAAGACTGACTCATCCTCAGAAGGGGAGGGACTGCCAGTCACCTCTCTGTTTCAGGATCTCCAATATGTCAGAAAAGAGACATCTTCTGAAGGTGACTTAGGGGACCCTTCTGACTCATCTAAGTCAGTATCGGATGTCAAGGATTCTTGTGGAGAATCTAAGTGTCTCCTCTTACACAATCTTTTCCTAGGGACTTCTTCGGGGAGCATCCGAAGAAGCCTCCGAGGAAGAGGGGCACCTCCAGGGGTGGCTGAGACACCGGTGCTCGACGCTTGGATGTGGCCGTGGGTGCAGAGGAGGATAACGGCCCTTTATGGGGAGGAGAGGTTGCTTCTACTGATGTAGTTGTCTGGGTAGACAACACCTTCCTCATTAGATCGAAAGCCCCCGGGTCCCGAGTCGAAGAATCTCGGTTCGAAGAAATGGGAAGAATCCCGAAACAGGCACCGAAGGCATCGACCCGAGGACGGAGCTGAATCGATCAGCGAGAGGCCCGAGGGAAGAGTCGGAACCGAACGCCGGTTCGACTCTCTGCCCCAGAACCAAGGACAGATCGTCGGCTCCGAGACTCCGGTACCGGGTCCGACGGAGTCGAGGTGAGAGGAACAGACCGAGAAAAGGACGGTTCTGGACCAGAGGGCTCCACAATCAGAAGATCAACCTCTTCCGGCTCCAAAGACTGGACAGGTCTCGGAGGAGGAATGGATGGAGACAATGGGAGGCCTTCAAGTTTCGACACCAACTGGGTGGAAACTGAAATAAGTTTGGATAGGGCCGAATGCTCCAATAACTTCTGCACCACACGATCCACATCGACATCGGAGAGCTTAGAAGAAGAACGGGTCGAAGGAACCGAAGACGGAGCCGACCTCAATAAAGTCGAGGGAGGGAGCTCCATCACCGGTTCCAAGACTCGAGGCTCAGGAACAGACACCAGTTGAACACTCGCCCAAGTCTGTGGAACCGGTGATCTAACTTTACTCGAAGAGCTCGGAGCCGATGACTTGGGCTCCGACGTCTTTGATTCCTTCGAGGATTTGGATGCCTGGTCTGAAGCATCCAGAGCCTCCTGAAAGGAAGGTTTTAACAACCCTCTGTCCATGAGTTTCCTGCGCCTATCTGTCATGACCCTCCCACTAAAAGAGTGACAAATTGAACAGTCCTCTTGTAAGTGGAGAGGGCCAAGGCAGTAGACACAGGAACTATGGTTGTCAGTAACTGACATTTTTTGGCCACACTGACAACGTTTAAAGCCTGATTTAATTTTCTCAGACATTTTACAGGAAAGAGAAAGGTCAAGTCCAGTATGAGAGACAAATCCAATAGAAAAAAGTCAAATCCGATGTATATGTCAGTCCGGTTGTCAAATTTAAGAAAGGGGTGGTAGGCCCCGAAAAACTCTAACCAGTTAAATAAACTTAACGGAACCGAGAAATTCTACCTACACACACACATACACTAAGTATACCAAAAGGTACTTTTTAGAACAAACTTTTTCTAAAATATAACAAAAATAAAGTTATATCTTATCTCAAGATGCTCGAGCTAGCTCCCAGCGATCACAGCAGCGGCAAACTAGATCTGAGGTAAAGGCAGAGGGGGATTGTGGGTATTAGATTGTCTCGAGCTTCTTCTCGATGCAGAGCTTGCAAGCGGCAGACACGGAGCCGAGGATCGGCTCCGAACCCATGTGTAAGAACAAACGGCGAGATTGAACACCATCACATTGAGCCTTGCCCTGCTGGGCAATCAAGTGTCGGGGTATACGAGTGCTTGCTATTAGGTCTCAGCAAGTGCTGGACTGTAGGATGCTTTTTAAGTGCTTAGATCGAGAGTTAGACTACTTTCAAGGGAAAAACTGAAGAGGAGACTTGGTGGAGCCGGGATAAAGCAAACTTACTGTCAGACACAGATACAAAAGCAACTTTCAGATCAGATTTCTTGGCCTTTTCCCTTCGTGGTTCAGTGGTAGAATCCAGTGATGGTGTAGAGGATACAAGAAGGCTTAGAAGATCCTTTTGCCTTGTGCTTGGGGGCTGAGCCCCAAATAATGCTTTGGAAAAGGAAGACGCGAATAATCCTTTTAATATTAATTATTTTATTTATTTATATAAAATTTATTTAAATAAAAATATTAATTAATTCTTCATATCAGCCAAGGCAATTGGATTAAATCTGACAAATTTTGCATTCAACATTTAAGTGCTGTGACCCTAAACAACACACACAGAGTGAGAACCTGAAAGCAGAAATTTACATCTGTATTCCGTGCATTTTTTAAACCCCAAGGGGGCTTTCTTCAGACATTTCCAATTGTTAATCAAAAAACTAAGATAATTTTTGTTTTAATTTATACAACAGAAATACCAACGATGGTATAAAGATTACCCTAAAAAAGGGGTAATATACAATTACCAGCAATAGTAAACAAGTTGCAGTGTAAAGAGTAGAAAGGGAGGTATAGGAATAAAGAATAGAATATTAAAGAATGAAATATTTAAGAGTTATTTGAAAATTTTCAAATATCGGACATACAAAAATGCTATGTAGCTCGAGAGCCAAAAGCTACTGTGTCTTCACTCTAAAGTGGCAAATGAGATCTAAGGAATGTTAGGGTTGGTGCATCACTATTTTTTTTGGTGGCCATGAGCTTTAGTAATGGCCAAGTCAGATCTGAGGAACGGGTCCAAACCCAATTGTTAATAAATGAAAATTGGTAAAACCAGATCTAATCTTATTCAAAGAAATTTGAGGAGTAGATAACATGCTTGGCTTTCTGCTTCTTTCTGACAAGCAAAATGGGCCAACCATGTTACTAAAGGCAGCAACAACTTCCCCAGGGATGAGTAAAGCACTCTGACAACGAGGAAACCCTTCCTGGTTCCCCCTCTCAGGATCAACGAGAGTGGCTCTCCCTTTCCCATTTTCGGAATTCCAACAGTCGCAGAGGACGTGGCTAACCCCTGGTCCATAATGGCTTGTAGGTGCTACACTAGAAGGATCCGGGATAAAAGAGGAGTGGTTTGAGGTACAAATGGCCACTGTCGAGTGTGGGCAAATTTCTAACCTGCCGTTGTGGCAAAGCCAGTTTGCTTAATTTTTAATTTTTGGGGCTGGAAGGACAACTGACCATTAGACCGGTAGTCTGTTCCTTGGTCAAACTGAACATGGGGGAAGACCAGAAGCAAATGTTGGTCAACAGTACCAGTCTACAAAACTTACTTTCACAGAAATGTACAGTATAAAGCACTTTAAAGCACTATGCCAGTACCTCAAAAGTAAAAATGTGTCCACAGAAAAAAAAAGTTTTCAGTTACTTAACACCATTTAAACGGACAGAAAAAATGAGCACTCTGTTTAAAAGTGCATTACAGTCTTGTAACAGTCCATTAACACACACAACTCCCAGCTTTAAAGTAACTTTCTTGAAGATGAAAGAGATAAAATGTTAGTACAAATAGGAAAATGGAATTTTTTCCCCTCCAAATGGGAGCTTGTCTGAGCAGCAAAGGAATAGCACAAGACTACCATTGATCCTGGAGTACACTCACAGCAGTGTACACAGTGGCAATGCAGCTTTGATGGACTTCGCCCCAAAACCTGTTCTTCAGTCAGCTCAGCTTGAGCGACCCGACAGTTTGTTTGCGCACGCGTGTGTGTGTAAGGTGCCCTGAAGCGTTGGAAGCTGGCCAGCTGTTGTAGCCTTGGCAGGATATAACCCATATAACCAAGGCTATTACAGCAGTGATGAATGTGATGACTATGATGAACATTCACAGAAAATAAAATAGTTATGAACAAAATGAATTCGCTGGGTTTACATTAAGATGGGAGAGAATATATGAAACCATTACTTACACAGCTTCTTCAACTACTTTGACTCGCTCACATCCCTCAGGGGGCTCTCTTTTGAACATACAGCTGTGATTCGGTTTTGGAGAAGGAGAGTAGCGTTCAGCATCTGGAAGGAAATCATCAAGAAAAGGTTATACCACACAAAGCTGTGCGTACACCAAGAGCTACCTCCAAGTCTGAAATGCAGATGCCAGTCAATGAACATCTAATGGGCTAAGGATTCAAAACAGGTAACATGATGTCTTTGGGCACTGCAGGTGACTGATTTCAAATTATGCCTCAAACATCAAGTAAATTCTTAATTCCTGGGGCAACATCCTACACATTAGCTAATCAAAATCCATTTTAACCTCCAAGAAATTTTTTTGATGCCTGTGCTTTGCTTTACCTAAGTTTCTTTCATTCATGGAACTCCAAAAATACAGCTGATATGAAATGGAAAAAAAAATGATAAACCTCTTTCTGGGTGATCAAACTTCATTATGAAAATGCACTGAGAAGACTGAAAATGCACAATGCTGCAAATGCACACGGGATGGGCAGCTTGTTATCCTGTGCACTAGAAACACTTCCGCAAAACAACCTTACTGTGTTGTAATGTGCACAGCAGAAGCAACGGAGAAGAACCAGATTTCTGGTCTGACACTGCACAAAACCTGTGAACAAAAACATCCTGTAAGTGTAGCTAACCAGCATGGCTGTAATGTCTATATGATAGTCAGACGTTTACCAAAATATGCCACAACCAACAAAGAATGTAAACTGAGTTACCAGCCTCCTTTAGGTGATCACCAAAACTACGCAGAAAGTGAACAGCAGAGCACATATCATTCAGCTAGGTATTACTATATTTTAAAGCCCTATTTCTTCACGTACTATATCTCACTTTTTACAGTTGTGTAGTATTTACATATATTTTGCAAGGCAATATCCATTACCTACACTCATCACCTTAAAAATTCTTTAACTTAAAGCTATTATGGATTTTAATATTAAACTATCTTTTTTAAGACATTGGAAAGAAGGCATAGCCTTCCTAGAACTTAACCTCTGAAACAGATGGTATCACTTTTAGTTATGTACTTACCATAACTTTGGATGTATGGGATCCATCTCGCCTACATTCATGACAGATGGGTTCGGAGCCGATCCATCGGCTCCGACTCAGCAACTTGTATACTAGCACGAAGTCTCTCATTGGCTGGGCTATACCCTATCCCAGGATGCACTACACCTGCTTCCCCAGATCTTGTTTGTTCGCTTTCATACACCCATGTAAACACAGAGACACTATAAGTCACTATAACCAACTAAAGTTCTTCAAGAAAGAACGCCAAGAAAACAGTGACTACAGCTCCTCTAAATCCAAATGGCAGGGGGAAGGAGGGTGGGTACTTATGAATGTAGGCGAGATGGATCCCATACATCCAAAGTTATGGTAAGTACATAACTAAAAGATGTAATGGGATCCTATCTCGCCTACATTCATGACAGATGGGACAGCGTCCTAGCACCTACATCCCGGTGGCTCATTGGAACACACTCCTGAGAACCGTGGAACCAAAGGAAGCTCTGCCTCGAGAAACCACATCCAACTTGTAATGAGAAATAAAAGTGTGCGGAGAAGTCCAGGTAGCCGCAGCACAAATATCATCTATGGATAATTTGGAGTGAAAAGCTACCGAAGTAGCCATTGCCCTGGTAGAATGAGCCTTGACAGGAAAGGGAAGGTCTTTATTGGCCTGTGAATAAACAAAGGTGATACAGTCTTTAATCCATTTTGATATGGAGGCTTTAGATACTGGTTGACCCAATTTGTTCGCTGCAAAAGAAACAAACAATTGATTTGATTTTCGCGTTTGAGCGGTTCTATTCAAATAAAAATGTAACTGTCTATGTACGTCCAATTGATGCAAAGTATATTCTGCGTTATTAGAGAATTCTGGGAAAAAAACAGGGAGTTCTATGGTTTGTTGCAAACAGAAAGAGGAGGCCACCTTTGGAATAAATGCAGGGTTCAATTTCAATGAAACTCTATGTTTGTGAAAAATCAAATAGGGAGGATCAGAACAAAGAGCTTGAAGTTCTGAAACTCGCCTAGCAGATGTTATGGCTACTAAAAGGCCGTTTTCCAAGACAGAAATTTTAAATCACAAGTAGCAGCTGGTTCGAAGGACGGGCAGTTAGGGCAGCAAGAACCATATTCAAATCCCAAGGAGGAACAGGATGAGATAAAGGAGGCCTAAGGAGCCAAGCCCCTTTAAGGAACGCCTTACAAAGTTTGTGAGACATTAATGAAGGTTCAAATGAGGCATGAAAATTAGAGATTGCCGCTAGCTGAACCTTAATGGTAGAAACTGAAGAGCCCGACTGAAAAGGAAGGCCAGAAAATTCAGAACCTCCGATACTGGAGCAGTGAGAGGATCTATACCTCGTTCTTGAGCCCAGAAGGCAAACCTTTTCCATTTACTGGAATAAAGTTTGATGGTGGAAGGCTTATGGGAAGAAGACAGAATGTGGACCACATCCGGCGAGAGAGCATTATCTCGGACTAAGGATGGAAGTGGAGTAACCATGCTGCCAACTTCAGGGACCTGAGAAACGGATGAAGCCGTCCTGACTGATGAGTCAACAGGTCTGGCACCGGATCCAGAAACCATGGACCTTCTATCGCATGCCTCTGTAGGAAAGGGAACCAAACTTGACGAGGCCAGTGCGGGGCAATCAGAATCATTTCGCTCTCCATGTAAATGGCCTTCTGTATCACCCTCGGTAGGAGGGGGAACGGAGGGAAGGCGTAGAGAAGACCGGGGGGCCAAATGTGAGTCAGAGCGTCCCTGGGAATCTGTCCCTGAGAAGGGAACAGTGTGAAGAACTCTCTGCATTTCGCATTGTGAGGGCTGGCAAACAGGTCGCAGCAAGGAAGACCCCATCTGTTGAAGATTTTCGCAGCTATACTCTGATTGAGGGACCACTCGTGGGGCAAGAGAATGGTCCTGCTTAATCTGTCCGCAATCACATTGGACTTCCCCGGTATGTGCGTTGCCATTAGAAAGCGGTTGGTAGCTACCGCCCAGTGCCAAAGTCTCATGGCTTCTCTGCATAGTGGGCAAGACCTGGTACCCCCTTGTTTGTTTATGTACCATACTACCGACATGTTGTCGGATAGGATAGCAATTGGACCCTGTGGGAGAGCGTGATGGAGAGCTTGGAGTACCAATAGTACCGCTCTCATCTCCAGTACATTGATATGCAAATGCGTTTCCTGGATCTGCCATGTGCCTTGGACCGACCTGTCCAGGTAATGACCCCCCCACCATACCTGGGAGGAGTCCGTGGTCACAGTGGCAACGGGACGTTGAGGAATAAAGGATCGCCCCTGGTCGAGATTTGACTGTAGAAGCCACCAACGCAGATCTCGACGGCAACTTTCCATGATTATGATTAAGTGGTTCAAGGGCAGTTCCTGATAAGACCATTGAACCGACAGTAGCCATTGTAGAATTCGCATGTGAAGTCTGGCCAAGGGAACTAGAAGTATAGTCGACGCCATCGAGCCCAACAGTTGTAGGATCCGATGGGCCGGGGCTCTTTGTAAGTGAAGGCAGGATTTGACTTGATCTTGTAAGATCTGAATTCTTGCTGCCGGTAAAAAGGCGCGCATTCTTTTTGTGTCTAAGTCTGCGCCTATGAAAGTAATACGCTGCGAAGGCTGTAGTACAGATTTTTGCAAATTGAATGTGATCCCAAGAAACGGCCCAAGGTGAACGTGGCTCTGAGCTTGGAGAAGTAGATGCTCGGAGGTGGCTGTAAGGAGCCAGTCGTCTAGATAAGGAAACACCTGGAATCCCAGACTTCTCAGGTGAGCAGTTACCACTGCCAGACACTTGGTGAACACCCTGGGGGCTGTGGTGAGACCAAAGGGCAGTGCTCGGAATTGGAAATGACTGGCTCCGGGAAGCGTAAATGTCTCCTGGACTCTTGAGCTATGGGAATATGATAGTAAGCGTCCTGGAGATCTATTGAGCACATCCATGCATCTTTTTCCAGCAAAGGAAGAATAGATTGAAGAGTGACCATCCGGAATTTGGACTTCTTTACGAAACGATTCAATAAACTGAGGTCCAAAATGGGCCTGAAGTCCCCTGTCTTTTTTGGTACCAAAAATAATTTTGAGTAAGTTCCTGATCCGAGCTGGTCGATGGGGACAGGCTGGATGGCTCTTTTTTCTAGCAGCTTTGAAACCTCTAATGCTGCCTGATCCCGCTGACTGGGTGGTACGTCCGGGATTTCCCTTAAAGAAAGGGGGGGTTTGTTGAAGGGTATGATATATCCTCCGGTAATGATGCGAAGCACCCACCGATCGCTTGTTATGGATTCCCAAGCTTGTGGGTGCGCCAAGCGACCCCGACTGGCTCGGGAGTTGCACAGTCGGGCAACAACTCAGGAACGCTGGTTGTATGAAGAACCACGAAAGGAATCGCGGTCTCCAGAGTTACGGGGGCCTCTGCCACCTCTGGGGCGGCGTCTTCCAAAATCCCCCCCCCCCCCTGCCTCTGGAGGGGGAATCACTAGGTGGAGTAGAGAAAGACTTTTGGGATTTTTTAAACCACATTTTCCCTCCTCTCCCAGCCTTGGGATAAGGCCTGGAAGGAGCGGAATAACGGGCCCCAACAGCAGTCAAAGTTTTGCCCTCCTGCTCGCACCGAGTTAGTGTGTCCTTCACCTTGGGTCCAAACAAAGATGACCCATCAAAGGGGGCGTCGGTGAAGGAAGACTTGAAGGCCTCCGTAAACGAACACAAGCGTAACCAGGCTAGTCTCCTAAGGGCAACGCCTGTTCCCGCAGCTCTACTCGCTCCATCGGCCGCATACGAGATGAGCCGCATGGACGAGTTAATAGAAAAAAAGAGTATTCATCTGTGCGCCAACAGTAGAGGCCAGCGCTTCAGGTAGATTACCAACAAGGGAGTCATTTAGCTCTTTGAGAAGATCCCTTTGGAGCCTTGTAAAATGACAAATAATTCAGCGACCGTAAGGTAAAGGCCGCTGAGGACAGGGTACGCTTCCCGTACCTATCCATACTCCTAGAATCCTTATTAGGAGGATGAATAGACGTCGAAGCCTCTGCCACGTCCTGCTGTGTGGCAGAAGCCACCACCAAAGCATCTACCAGTACACCCTTTGAGAGAAATTCTTTCTGGGGGGGAGCTGACAAGAATTTATTGGGCCTCGTAGGCACCGGTTCCACGGAATCAGGGTGTTCCTACACCCTTCGAGAAACCAAATCAAGGAGTTCATCGAAGGGCGGAGACACCCAGGAGGTGGAGGGCTGGGCCCCAAAGGCCTTGAGGAAGACCGACTCCTCAGCTGAAGGGGTTTTGGCTTGCCAGTCACCTCTCTGTCTCAGAATCTCCAAGATATCTGAGAAGGAGATATCATCCGAAGATGATTTGGGGGACCCTTCCGCGTCATCGAGGTCAGTATCCGATGTAATAGACTCATCTTGGGAGTCTACGTGCTTCCTCTTACACAATTTCTTCCGTGGGGGTTCGTCCGAAGCAGTTTCGGACGGACCGCCCGGAAGAAGGGAACCCCCGATTGGGGTATCGTCAGGCCCTGGGGCCCCGCTGCCGGGGGGCTGCAACGCAACAGAGGCACCAGTCTCCAAATCTAGGGACGGTGAGGTAGAGTCTAGTTGAACCGACAAAGGCATGGCCAGCGCGCTCCTCATGGCCTCAAAGGCCGGACCTCCAGAATCCGAAGTCGTCACTGGTCTAGAGGCCATGATGGCACTGGGAATTCCAGCAGCCGATGCTCCGAGAGGAAGACTAGGCACTGAAGCACCTAATCCCAAAGTATGCCCCTCGGGCCCGGCTGTAGAGGTCGCAGTACCAAACCCTGAACCAGAGGACAGGGTAGGAAGCATAGTCGGAGCCGAAAAGCCTGATAGGGGTCTCTGCTCCGACCGTATGGCTCCACCTTGCTCCACCACCACCGGCTCCAACAACTCAGAGGAGGTTGGAGGAGGAATCAAGTGTGTCGGGGGGGGGGGGGATCGGCTCCGAAGCAAACTGTGCTGGAGCCGAGACCATTTTAGCAAACACTGGAGATTGGAAGAGCCTCTGTAAAACCCTATCCAGGTCCGAATCTGATAGTCTCGAGGATTTAGAGGAGGTAGACACTCGAGAAGACTTTCCACTCGGCTCCGAGGGAGAAGGGGACCGGCTCCAATACTGTCTGCGCCGACTCCACCACCTCATGGACCACCATCGGCGCCGAAGAAGCCTTCTTCGGGGCCGAGGGGGAAGAGTCTGAGCTGCACACTTCCACCGGCTCCGAAGCCATTGGAGCCGATGGAGGTGATTCACCTCTCGATACTCCAACTTGCGGCTCCGAAGACAATGGAGCCGAAGTAGGAGGTATCGAGGCAGACTCTTCGACACTCGGCCCCGAAGTCAGTGGAGCCGAGGAAGAAGAGGTCAACTTTTTCTTTTTAGAAGTCGGCTCCGACGGACTTGTCGGAGCCGACGATCTTTTCTTTGGAAGCAACAGGAGGATTCAAAGCTTCCTCAAAGGAGGGTTTAATAAGCCCTTTTAAAATGAGCTTGTTCTTACGTTCTTGAAGAACTCTAGCAGAAAAGGCATGACATACGCTACAAGTCTCCTGTAGATGTTTCGGCCCCAAACAATAAACACAAATTGAATGGCTGTCTGTTATGGACATTTTATAACTGCACCGAGTGCACTTTTTAAACCCTGATTTTTGTTCTTTAGACATAGTACAGGTACTGCAACAAATAGAGATTACCACAAAAATTAAGCACTATAAAGAAAAGCGCCAACTGAAAAGCGCGAGACTCACTGGCGCAAGCACCTAGAAGAAAATTACCTCAGAAGCAACTGACAAACAAGTACAACGGCCCAAAGCCCTCTAATTTAAACGGGCTTGGCCCGAAAGACAAAAAACCACAAAGGGACTTAAAATAAACAGTACAAAGGACTTTTGAACTAAATAGTACACAAGAGTAGGGCAAGGGCCCTCTAACTCAAACGGGCCTTGCCCGACTGAAAAAAAGGGACAAGTACCAGACGACACTCAAGCACTTAAACTTCACAAATATTATAAAGAAGCTGTTAAAACAGCTGTTTGATTAATATATAGCAAAAACCCCCAAGGTCAAGGACCAATAAAGGTAAAAATAACTACTTAGCTCCAGCCAAGTCGAGACCACGTCCAGCTTGTAAAGCGGCAAACGAGATCTGGGGAAGCAGGTGTAGTGCATCCTGGGATAGGGTATAGCCCAGCCAATGAGAGACTTCGTGCTAGTATATAAGTTGCAGAGAACCCATCTGTCATGAATGTAGGCGAGATAGGATCCCATTACATCATGCCAATGCAACACACAAGACTGAACTATCTTTAAGCACAGTTTCTAACCTGTAACCTGGGTAGTCTCTTGCAGTTTTTTACGTTGGACATTAAACTTGTTCTTTTGTTGCACTTCATTTTCCTGATGTGATGATCACTTTCCTTACAAATTATTTTTCTCAGACCAACTTGCTGCATTTTAACTTCAAGTGTATTCTTTAAAGGCCATGTTAGCTCATCTACAGAACTCAACCAAGTACTAACTCAAGAGAAACTTTCATTTGTTTTGCAGCAGCTCTTTGCACTTAAAGCATGTTCTACTCAACATATCCAAGTACAGTTCCTTACCTCTTCTGCATTTCATTTAATATCATACTGTTATAGTACAAGTTAATTTTCTGCAGCACTGGAGGTGCTGTGTAAAGCCTTTCTGAATGTTTTGTAAGGATGTGGA